>NW_009646406.1:561486-579319 GCF_000708025.1 Charadrius vociferus | reverse complement strand
GGTTTCGAGCCGCCGTCGTTTCAGCGCTAGTCCCGCTTCATGTGGGGGTGGAGGAGAGGCCGAGGTCGCGCAGCCCAGCCCAGCCACAGTGCCAGCCTCCAGTGTGCCCCAGTGGACAGTCCTGTGCCCCAGTGGGCTGGAACAGCACTCACCATTTCCCACGCTGCCCATTTGAATGCGTTGTTTTAATGGAGCAGGCACAAGAGGAGAGGAGAAACTCAAACAGTTGCATTTTGACAGTTGGCAGCATTAACAAGGTGTGACATGTTGACGGATGTACAAACGGAGACTTAAATTGTGGAACTGTGTCCCAACAACTGACATACATGTACTTAAAACCAGTATATCTTTATACATAACTATGTCTTACTGACATATTGAATTAAATTATTTGGAAATATGGTACTGGGAGAAAGCCTTCAGTGAAGCCAAAAGATGATCTAAATTGCCCCAAAAAATCTGATTTGGTCAGATGTGTGCAGTGCACTGAAGTGTACCACAATGGCATTTGGAAAGTTTGCCTGTGCAGGGTGAGGGTGTTTCAACATTTGTCTGAATTCATTAACTTTAATGTGTGTTTCCTTTGCTAGTTAAAAGAATTCAGTAGCTGCATAGCATTATATGTAAAATGACAACTTTAAAACTTTTTACTAAGTAATTATCCTGGAGTCATGAGAATACTGTTTTCTCATACTGCTGCTGGGAGCTGTTGTAACTTCTTTCTGAATTTCTTCACAAATTGAATCAACTATGAGTGAAACAGATTTCAAATCCATTTGATTTGTCAAAACCTTGACTGTTACTTTCTGTTAGTGTTGGGAATGACTGACTCATTGGCAGTCAGCGCTGAATTCTGTCCTCTGAAGTTACAGAGAAGCAGTGGTGGCCACAATTCACACACATCCAGCTCTAGTTAAAAAGAAGGCTAAAAGAGAATTTAGAAAGGGATGTCAAATAAGAAATGAAAGATCCTAAAGCAAAAACGTTTTTTGTTTGGGTGTAAATAAAGACATACATGTTGGATTTTCTGCCATTTTTCTTGGGGGATGTACTAGGTGCTTGTGAGGCAGTATATAAAAGCTGCTGCAAAATTAAATTTATGATGATTTATCCTCCTACGTTTGGTGTTTCAATGAAAAATGTTAGCAACTAGTGTTTTGGATTATATTCAGAACTGCTGATGACTAAAGGCATGGTGTTGTAAATGTCATTGGAGAAAAACGGCACTGTTGAAAGCCCACAAAAATCAGAAATAAATTCCGCGGCACAGAGCAGCTTCACCTTAGGCCACGCTGTTTTGGGGTTTTTTTGTTTGTTTGTTTTTGTTTCCTTTGATTCTCATTCAACTAAAGGCTCAAAGACGTGTATCTCCTTGGCCACTGTGAGGACACTAGATGGTGCTCAACACCACAGGCAAAGCCAACCTTTTGCAGGGCAGGTGAAACCCCGACTGCCAATGCAGAAGTTTTGCACTTGACTTCAGTTGAATGAGGATTTCATTCTCCTTCATGAAGTTCTGGTGAAAGATGTAGGTGTGGATAACTACATATGACTAATTATCCCTGGGACACTGCTCTTGACTAAAAGCCATTCTTTCCCTTCTTACAGGTGGTGAGGTCGTGTTTGATCTAGAAGTGAATATAGCTCCTGTATAGCTGACAAACCTTCTACTCAAGTATGGCTTTATTGCATTTTCTTCTGTTGGGGTTAGAGGTAATGATGGGAAATGGAATAGGTACCACATAAAGCCTACTTCCTTTAAAATATCAACATAGATGTAAAAGAGAAGGGTTTCAATCAGAATTAGCATGTGACTGTGTGAATATACGAGTTGGCAGTGGATACATATGCTAACTGTAAAGCCTGCAGCTGCACTTAAGATTCTGAAGAAGAAGGAGTGAAATGTGCAGCTTACTCCTACTTAACAAGTCTGTCCTCTGAAGGGTTGAAGTTGGTAAGGGAGGATGGTTTAGGATTTAACCTGCTTGATTTATGGGTCTTCTGTGTTAACGATAGGCCTGAAATTATGGTGATGAAGGGAAAGATCTAAAACATTCATCAGGTTGTCACAGCAAATGGAAGCTGCCTTTGAAAGGTAAACCATAACCCTAGACAGTGATTTGTAATATTTTTGGGTGAGATCTCAGTTTGCATGAATTCAGTGTCATACTTAACCTTTGGCATAGTATAGGAAGGGACACAGCAAAGAGCTCAGCTGAGGATTTGTTTGGGTTTTTTTAGCACCAGTCTTGGGGGGGGGGGGCGGATATGAAAATTAGTGGAACAAGAAGCAACTGTCCTCAGCTTTAGAGGGGTTTCAGGCTAAATTCCAATCATCAGGCCTGGTAACAATAAGGAGGAACAATTTTTACTGTCCGTATCAAAATGGGGACATACATACGGTGAGACTCAAAAAGGTTACTAACAGGAGGAGAAAATAAAAGTCAGTTGAATCAAAAGGAATTAGCATTCAATGTTCAGACCTAATTAATCATGGGATTTTGTAGTGTTGAAAATGATTGTTTCACTTAGTTTTGACATGTGAGTTATTGTTGGGATTGTGAAATTAAGCATAGAAATACTGGGTTTATTTTGAAGGTAAAACAGAAAAGCATTGGGAGCAGTGTTTACACGATTCAGTGAGGGCTGGCTGGTCCATAAAGGGCAGGAGCCAAGCACAGTAACACAGCTGATAGCACAGAGATTCACTGCCAGAACCCAGTCCCACAGTACCTAAGCAAAGCGAGCAGGGCACACCAAATTCAGCCAAGAATCCAGATCATCAGGGAAGCGATGAGGCAAGTCCAAGGTCAAGCTGGGGAAGCAGCCCCCTGGTTAGGGTCAGGGCCAGTGAGGATAACTAGGGTCAGACATAACTTAGCGATTACTAGGCAGGTCCCTACCAATAACAAAAGACTGAGGTCAAGCTAGGAAGTCAGTGTGTAAGTCTAGATCCAGATAAACATGGCTAGGCACAGTCATGACTGAGCCAGAGACCCATACTCCTACAGCATAACTTAAGTGTAGACTGAAGACCCAGGGCTCATCTTAAATTGGGCTCCTGAGCCCATGGGCAGGGGGCAGGTGAGGCTTGTTGGGGCTGTTAGGGCCTATTAGTGCACTCAGTGTCCTGACAAAGTACGTAGGACAAATGAGGACTGACAGTAGGAAACAGAAAGATGAGTTGTAATCTTTGAATCAAACAAAGTTTTCATAACTTAGTATTAAATGAAGGTTTTCACTAGGCTTAGATTTTTGCCAAAGTAAAAGAGCAAAGGTAGAAGACCTGAGATAATTACCAAACCAAAATTAGTTGGGCTTCCAAATGGAAGGCAGAAGCTGAAGGGCAGAATGCACTGTGTATTCTTTGGGTGGATAATGATTTAGCATAGTTGTTGGTAGGTTCTCATTGTTGACAAATAACCAAGAAGTGAGAATCTAAGCACAGAAACATTTCTCTCAAGAAGGTATCTGCCTTCCACTTTGTAGGGCACTGATTTTTGATTCATCAAGAACAGCACATTCCTGGATTTTTTCCTTCTTAATCCTAACCTTAAGCCAAACTCTTGGCTAGAGATCTGGGATCCCTATTGAATCCATGTATGTTGGGATTCCAAGGAGAAAACTGGCATAAAGGAAGAGAACAGAGCACGAGCCTACGTACTGGTGCTATGAAGATCATACCTAACTTTAAGCCAAGGGGGTTAGACTGGTTTTAGGGTAGGGCTAAGTTTCTGAGGAGTAAGGGATGAAGCACAGAGCTCCTTGAAAACATTCACTTGTTGGCTTATGGAGGAAGATGACAATTGGTAGAAGGGAAGACTTTCTTCAGACCCTTATAGGCTCCCATCTTTTCCTTGTACTCAAAAGGTAGGGCACAGAAGAGCAAACTGAAGAACCACTGCTTTGATTGGAGAAAGAAAACACATGGAAACCCAAGCCTCATGTGTCATCTGCCCTCAGCTCCAGATGGGCAAACTCCCCTATGTGTAACAAGAAGAGTTAGTAATGTGTTTATAAAGAAGGGAAAGTTTTTTCAGTGCATCTTAAGTAATGCACCTGAAAAACTGAGGTGACATATTGGAAAAAGAGAATGCCTTTGGGTTTTTTTTTTTCTCAGAACAATATTTATAGTGCTCATGTGAATTCTTATTAGTGAGTGAATGAATTCTTAGTGCTTTTTGCAGCTTGTAGGGGGTTTGGTTATTACATGTAGTTGCAGTGAGTTTCATAGTATCCTGTTGTGGTGTAATAACTTGTTTTGATCAGTTTCTTATGTTAGCATTTGTTTTGAGTCAGAAACATTAGTTTCCCCTCAGCGTCAATTTCATATGCTTTATTTAATGTTTTTTATGAATCCTTATTTTGTATTTTATAACTTTTGTTTCTTCTGAAAGTAAGTCTACCGTCTTCTGATTCCCTTTTTTTTCTTGGGTGGTTATTTTGCCTTTCCCGTTGTCTTTCTTTGAACTTCTCTGTTGGGAACATCTGTTTTCTTATGGGGGGTACCACATTCAGTATTTTGGGAGCTTGTAAGACACTTTTCCATGTGTTGGCATTTTAATATTTTATTTTCATTTTGAATTGAAATACTATGTTTGGTTGTTTTGGCTGCATTGACCATATGAAGCAGAGGTGAGCTGTGTGTAATCCATGGTGATCTTATCCTCCTTTGACTTGCTGCTTATACTTTGAAATATTGGGACCTTGAATTACCTGGATCTTTAATTCTCTGTTCCTGAAATTCTGCTCTAGCCTTTTTTTCTTAGGAGCAGCCACATCTGAGTTAAGCTTCAGGCAATCATGTTATCCGAGTTCTCTGAATACCAACCATACTTTGGTTTTGGTTCTAGAAATATTTAATATCTTTCCAACAAACTTTTTTATAGATACAAATGGAATAGCTATTTCATTCTCTCAATCGTTCCCAGTAAACATCAGCCAAAGGTAGAATTACATACAATTACCCTTCGTCAGAGTGCCTCTAAAGAACTGAGTCTTCTATGAAGAAGGGCCTCGGCATTTTAGACTGAATTTTTACACTTCATTGCAGTGATGTTCCTTGTTCATTAGTTACCACTGAATATAAGCTTCATGTTTACATTGTCTGCGGTCAAAATAATTCTGACAGGAAGGAGATAAAATCTTTGCTTTTACCTTCTTCTTTCAGCCAGTTGCAAAGTGGCTTAAAGTTTAGCAAGAACTGACAAAACATACAAAAAGAATGCCAGCAGAGATGTTTGGTGGCTGAATATTTCTCTCCATGGCATTTATTTAAACAGAGGACAAATACAATTTATGCAGAAGCGCTGCAGGTATTGATCTCATGGCTCTGGCAATGTGACCCAGCATTATACTGAGCTAGAAGCAGAGAGCGCTATCCTGCAGAATTTTGGTCAAAGCAGTTTTCAGTTAAAAATTGCATTTCAGCAAAAGTATTATTCATTACAATTTATTGATTTTAACTAAATCTCCACAAATAGTATATAACAAAAAATCACTTCCAAAGCTGCCATTAAACTTCTGAGAAATATGCTTTTCCATGATTTCAGCTAAAGTCTGCTCATACTGCCAGAAAGGACTGGTTATTGTATTTCCATGCAGAGTTTGCTGCTGCCAACATGTTTGTTCATGTAAACAAGTTAACTGAAAAGTCACCCATGTTAAAAAGAAAAAGATTCACAACCAAGGGTCTGCAGGCTGAAAGTGCTGGCTTCAGTTAGCTGACCTAAAAGAGGTACTTTTCAACCATCAGCAGGAAAAAGGAAAAAAAAAAAAAAATTCTCTCTGAAGGTCACTCATAGATACGCACTGTCCTTCCTTCTTCCCTCTATATACATATTCCAGGAGAAACATCTGACCATTTGAGGGAGTGACGGCTCTGTCCTCATGAGAGGAGGCTGCAATGACACTCTTGCTTTTTTTTTTAAATTTCCACTAATTATCTTCCCTTCCATGGTGCATTTGTGAAGCAAGTCAGTAATACCATAGAATGACTTCAAAGAGATTTAGTTACTGTCTCTCTAAGATTCCCAGTTCCCAGGCTGTGCCTATCTTGCTTAGACTGTGAACTGTGTGCAGCAGGGAATATCTATATTTAGACTTTCCTGAAGCATAACTTTCTTTTACTAAACAAACACTGAAAGAACATAGTTCAGATTAGGCCTTTTCCCACATTCAAAGGATCCCAGCTTTTTTGCACATATCAAGATGGCAGTTTGGGGGTGGTAGAGAGGGTACAGTTTGAGATTTTCTGAATCTAAACTTTTTTTTTTTTTTTATGAAGTGTTTGTGTACATGTCTGTCTGTTTTCTTTTAGGAACCTCTTCCCTGTGTCCTGTTAGAGCTTAGGAATTAGTGCGTAGTTACCAACTTCTAAAATGTACTGCAAGAGGCATACGTGTAAGACATCCATCTGTATAATGTGAGGGTTGATGGGTTCTTAGTCACAGAAGTGTCTGCATACCTTATAAAAAAAACAGAACTCCCGCCTTCCTACAGAAGTATCAGTATCTTTCTATCACACAAATTCATTCTGTTCTTAAAAGCGTTATTATTTCTCATTCTCTAGAATACTTCAATCACCTAGTTAGCCACTTCATAACAATTTATTACTTGAAGATTTTGCACACTGGTTTGTGTCTCAACCATAATCTTATGTGATTTTATTTTTAGAACTGTTCTACATATTCTTTGCTTATTCTTGAACCCTGCAATTTAGGTTTTGCGTGTAAATAATGGAAAGGATTGTTCTGGGCACTTGAGAGTGACTGGTGCCTCAGAATGTCACACAGTCAGCCCCATTTATTGATGGTATTTATTTAGTCTAACCAAACTTATGCTTATGCTCTTCTAGTAATAAACTCCACGTTTCAGTTGCCTGTTGAGCTGCCTGCCTGATACAGTAAGTATCCCTTACGGTTGTCCCATTTTTTTGGTCTCTTCAGTATTCCGTCATAGTCCCTACGGAAAGAAAATCTAAGCCTGGATGAATAAGAGACTTGTCCAAGGCAATGGACAGTCGTTGTCAGAGGTAGGCTGAATGACAAAAGGACAGTTAATTCTAGCGTCAGACCTGGAGAGCACCTTGTACTTATTCAAGTGCATGCCACTTCCAGCTCAACTGAAAAGTCAGCATCTGGGGGGGATTTCATATAAATTTCATCAACTGGAAGTAAATCTTCATCCTCTTCTGTATGGAGGGCTCCTGTTGTTACAGACTTTAGTGGAAGGTAAAAGCCAGTTCACTGTAGCTGTGAAACTCTTAAGTATTCACCTAGCCCTTTACCCGAATTTGACATTTTCTGAAGCCCATGCTAGAGGCCTGTACCAGAAATCAGCACAGAGACCCAGAATGACTCAGGCATTTGAATGGCGATGTTAACAGCAGTTGATGGTTATGCTCAAAGGGAGAATTTTGTTAATTTATTAGTGAGTATTTGTATTTCATTTAACAAAAGCACATTAAAGCAGTATTTGCAAATCTTTTAAGCAAAAGGTATTACATGCTTGTTCCTTACTGTGCAGAGTTTGTAAGCTGCTGGTCTTATCATACATAAATGAAATGAAATTTCAGGCAGTGAGGCCTACATCATTCACTGTCATAAAGTTCCAGGTGAATATTTAAATGTCTCCATCTTAGCACACTTATTATCACATTTGTTGGCATTCGTACAGAGGCGATATGACCGCTTTTCCACACAAATATATGTTCTGTTTGCCTTTCACCAACAGAATGTAAACGTAATCATGACAATATGAAGGTCCTTAGCAGGTAAAGAAATACACTGGTATGAGACTACAACAAGTTTAAGTGGACCCAAACCAACACCTTCTCCACATGAAAAAGTATCTAGCCTCAATTAATGTCTTACTGAGTGTGTGTTTCTACACTGCTTTGTGTAACAGGACTTACAGGACCTCCCTTGCAAAATAATACCTCTGTGTAGTGCAGAGCCTTTTACAGTACGGTCACAGTGTTCTGGGTAACTGTCACCAGCTGAAGTGTTTCACCAGTAAATTGAGTGCATTAATGATGTTATCACATGTTATCAGGATACAAACTAAAACTTGTCATAATTTGGATGTTGAAGCAGAGGTTACAATTTCAACTTTTTTCTTCTTCTATTCTGTCACTTGCCCTTTTTTCACTAGCCAGACAGTATAATGGTCAGGTTGTTTCACATTTTCAAAGTGTTGCTGATAAATGCTCTGGCAAAACAGCCTCCCAAGCAGTGGAAAATTTTTAGCTTGATGACCACCATAGAGGTGGAGGATGAAGTAAAATCAGGCAGCCTGATGTTTTTTCTGGAGTGGCTTCACACAGTGAAAATGCTTAGAGACTTGGTCAGCCAGCACTGGGCTGGCGGGTGAGAACAGCCACACTAACCTGGGAGGATCAGAAAGGACAGCAGAACGTAAGGTGTAGATGCCGCTTCTCTGGAAATCTGCACAAATGTGAGCCCCAAAGCACCAGTGCTAGCCAGCACCATGAGAGTTTTGTCACTGTAGAAAAGTCCGTGACAGCTGGAAGCTCTCCTTTCCTTGTGTGCTGTGTGGAGGACAATGGAGTGATGGTAAACCAGTCCTTTGAGGCTATTGTCATTGATAGCAAAAGGAGATAATTAACAAAGAAAATTCAGCTTTGAATTCTCTCAAAATTGAGTAGGTGAGATCGTTTGACAAGACCAACATGCCTATTGTACCTCATTCTCCTCCACGCCGATCCAGCCCTCATCATCTTCAGAAGAGGTCCTACAAGTCATCATCAATCCCTGGCAGCTTCTTGCTTTATTGCAGAGTAGCCAAACTTTCACCTGAAACCACTATTCATTTTACCCTCAAGACATCTGGTCTAACTTCTGCTTCTCTGGCTTATGAAACCACTTTCTAGAGAGAACTCTTTAGTCCAAGTAGCTGTAAAAATTACTCCAGTGGAGGTATGATAACAAGGATGGAGGTTTCTGAGGAAGATCTACTGTGCATTATAAATGTTGCTGTGTTTTGCACTTTGTATGTGAAAATAAGGGAGAGCATTTTAGTGAAGGCTGGGGAAGACAGCCAGGAAAGACTTTCAAATTATTTTGACTTTTTTGACAGACAAGACGCCTGCCTGTACTAAAATTTCCTGTTCATCAGGGAACCAGGGTTGCAGAGCAGGATTGTGGGGCAGGAAGCTATGTTACCCAGTGAACAACAATAATTTAAATAAGCCCCGTGATGTAAAAGGCTTATGCATTTATGAATTTATATTATTAGGATTATTATGCTATTAGGGAGAATTGTGCCCAAATGAATTTCTTTTCAAGAGAGCAACTTTCAGGCAATGCAAAGCCATTATTAATCTGACAATACCAAAGGAGAGTACAGGGCAGGCTTTAGCTAGAACATTGAATGTGAACACAAAGCAGCTGTGTTTTTTGGAGAGCTTGTCTGCCTCGGCACCATGTCTGGTACCCTTTGCCACAAGGCCTTTTCTTTGCCTAGTGGTTGAAACACTTTTATGACAGCTCCTTGGCACATCCTGAGGCCTCCTCTGTCTAAATGATGACATGAATTCTTTCTTCTGTTTTAGGGTGTTTCTCTCCCTCTCCGTTTTCTCCTGTCAGGCCTCCATGTTGAGCAAGAATCCCACTTCATAGGCTTGGTGCCAATGGTGCAGAAATAACCACAAAGTGCTGGGGGTTAAGGAAGGGCATTCTTCTAACCTGCCCCCCCCCATCTGATTTGTTTAGATCGTTTTCCCAAATAAACAAATGCATAAAAGAGCGAGTGTGTATGTATCTGGATTTGTTTGCACAATTTAAAAAAAATTACGTAGAAGGATAGACCTCTATAAGACATTGAAGTCCTATGTGTGTTGGGAGAGTTGGCAGTCAGGTAATGGAAGCTACGTCCTGATGGAGGGAGAGGGTGCAATGTGAGCTCATCCCTTACCAAACATTGGGAATCTTCATAGGCATGGGTTATTACAAACTTTCCATCCTTGTGAAAAGCTTTCTTCAGAGGTCACACCAGAAAACTGAGGCACAAGGCAAGCAGGTTTCATCGGCTCAGCCACTGACAGTCCTTTTTTCCCCCAGGAAGCTCTGAGGGAAGGCAAAATCCCAAAGGGCAGCATAGGAATTGTACGTTCCACTCTAAAGGCTGCCCTTGTATATGAGGTATATTAACATGAGGCACAGAAGCAGCCTTTTCAGAGACATACAGAACCACTAGGAAGATTTGCACTGATTCTGTCTGAAGAAGCATCCCTTGAGCTGTCAGAAAAATAGTTGGGAAGCACTACCTGTCCAGGCAGCTCCATAATGATGCTATGGCATTGTAAAATATCCCACAGTCTGATGTTCTTGTTGCCTAGGTTTTATTTACAGATTGACAGGCACTGAGTATGTGACATGATAAGTTTAATAGCATGGTGGTACAACAAACAAGTATTAACGGAATTTATCATCCGTGGAACTGCAAATGTCTTACAGGACCTAGGCAATTTAAAATGTCTGAAAGATTGTGATCTTAAATGAGCTATATATCTCACTTAACAAGCCTAAGCATCTAGTAAAAGCTCATATCTATAACCAAATTGTGGGCTCAGTTGATCATTCCAGCTTGTTTGGGGTTTTTTTGGTTTGTTTGTTTTCCTTTTTATGCTACAGCTGATTATCTTTTGTTTTTCCTAACTTGCTTCTCTCTTGAATTTCCAGTTCTCTACATGACCTTCTTCTTCCTTCAGAAGAGCTGCATGTAGTAGGAGGTAGAAATGGTATGTTAGAAGACAGAGAATGTTGGTAATGTGGAGGAGATGTATATGCATATTTTAATCTTTAGATACGAGATTGGTATTTGAGCAAGAAGAAAAAAAGCCTCTTTTGGTCATTGAGTAGTGAGATTGGATAGCATTTTGAAATGCATGCTGAGTGGGAAAAAGCCACGGACAGGGATGACTGGTGGAGCGAGACAAGTACCATTCCTGCCTCCAGTACAGTAGTAAGTAGGAGTCCAGTTAGTGTACCACTGATTCCTAAGTATGAAAAGTTTGTGAGCACAAAAGGAACAGCACCTAACTCATAGCAGGGCTTTACCGGCTGTGTCTCTGGATTATCTCCCAGTAGCATCTTTAGTTAACTTCAGTATAGCTGTGGCATGTCCTAGAGAACTCTTGGCTGTCCAGGAGAAGCTCCTTTTGTTTAGGATTTGGGTTGTTTCAAAAAACATTTCTAAACATTGCTGATGAAGCGTAAGTTTGCTCTGTGACTGTGTCACGGGCAGAAGTGAGGTCTGTCGTTCTATAACATGCTCATATGTTTGAGATACTATCAATCAGATGGATTTGCTTGGAGTTTTTTTTTTTTCTTTAATATGCTACAGTTAGTTGGCTTTGGAATAGTGCTGGCATGGGCTTTGGACATGCTTTTCTGCACCTATTCTTTTTGCATTTGTAAGTCTACAAATTGTGGTAGCTTCTGAAAAGATGAAAATTGCTGCCCTTCCCAGACAGCAAAAAAGCCAGTGTCTCCTGATGTGACCGTGCAGAATCAGAATGCACAATGCTTTTCTGAGACTTGTGGCCTGTGAACTTCCAGTGAACTCTAAGGAAGCATTTAAACAAAACAGGAAAAGGGTCCTCAATCTTTGGAGGCATAAGCATGAGAAGAAAGTGCAAGTGGTGGTGTGGCACTGTGGGACACATTGGACTTTTATCTTTCCTGTGTTCTCAGTTTTTGCAATTTAAAAGGTTCAACTGTAGCCACAAACAACTCGTGGAAGTGGAGGACCACTGGAATGAGGACATGTGCTTTAGCTCATCTGGAACAATGTGTTCGTGACACAAGAGGCAAAGACAGATGTAGGCCAGCAAAATAAAGAATAATAGTGGTAGGACACATATATGTCTAGGTCACTTTATACGCAAGAGTTATATGTCCATGTCAGTCTTATTTACATTCATAATTTTAAAACTAGTTATATTGTTTTAAAATATAGTAAATTCTAGCATGCAAAATATATCATAGAATGATTTAGGTTGGAAAGGACCTTGAAGATCATCGAGTTCCAACCCCCCTGCCATGGGCAGGGACACCTCCCACTAGACCAGGTTGCCCAAGGACACGTCCAGCCTGGCCTTGAACACCTCCAGGGATGGGGCCTCAACAACCTCTCTGGGCAACCTGTGCCAGTGGCTCACCACCCTTAAAGTGAAAGCCTTCTTCCTAATGTTTAATCTAAACCCGCCCTCTTCCAGTTTATAGCCATTCCCCCTCACCCTGTCACTACATGCCCTAGTAAAAAGTCCTTCCCAGCTCTCCTGTAGGCCCCCTTTAGGTACTGGAGGGTGGCAATAAGATCTCCCCAGAGCCTTCTCTTCTCCAGGCTGAACAGCCCCAGCTCTCTCAGCCTCTCCTCATAGGCGAGGTGTTCCAGCCCTCGGATCATCCTCGTGGCTCTCCTCTGGACATGCTCCAGCAGGTCCATGTCTTTCTTATGTTGCGGACTCCAGAGCTGGACGCAGTCCTCCCGATGGGGTCTCACGAGAGTGGAGTAGAGGAGCAGAATCACCTCCTTTGATATGATATCAAATAATCACCTCCTATGATATATGATTGATTATTTTGTGGAAAGATGGCTCATTTTACTGGGAGAATGCTCCCAGAATTCTCATAGGTACTTAAAACTACCCAATTAAAAAACCCCACCACCTATAACCTGAGTAACTCTGTTGACATGAAACTGTAGGTAGAGCAAACCTCAGTCCAGCCTAATCCTTATGCAAGTCTCAATCCAAACCTAATGCACTGTCAGGTCACCCAAATTCCTCAGAGGACAGTCTTTCAGGACTTATTTTCACGCATAGTTTGAATCATTTTAACTGAGCTGAAGCAATCAGGTAAGTAAATCTCTCCATGTGTCTGTAATGAAAGTTTGCATGAGCATCATTTCCGTGTAGCTTATTCCCATAATAGACAGCAAGAGAGCTACAGCAATGTATAGCAGTGCAGTCTGTATCCACACATGGAATTTGACTAACAAACATAATTCAGTTTGAAAAATCTAGTCTTACTGAGATAATTATACTGGCACAGGACTTCATCTTTTGCATCTTGGCCGCATGTTTTTTGTGGTTTTAAATTCTTTGTTCGATGATGATATGCTTTCCTTGACTTATGAGCTCATTCAGAGTCTGCACCCAAAGTGCTACAAGCCAACTGAGCAAACTTGGCAGCCAGACCCTTTTTTACCTTCCTGCAGCACTTAGATTCATCAGACCTCAGGATAGCCAAACTTTTGAGCTGTACATAAAGAAAGACTTACCTTCTTATAATGGTGGTTTCCTTGTAATTTCAAAAAAACCCCTAGTTATCCTGTTTTTATGGCTGGAACATAAGAGTTTGCTGTGCTACCAGTGTGCCAGGTAGCGATCTAAGCAGTGCTCCACTGGGGCTGGTGACGGTTAGCTCAGGAATCCCTGAAGGGCACTGCATTGGCCCACACAGATCTAGTCGTCTGCCAGGCATTGTTGTTAACCTCTTTTGAGCCTTTCTGGCTGAATTCCTTCTCAGAAATACTGATGAGTCTCAGCCAGTCCTCACTAGTCCTTCTTTTCTTTATAACATCAAAATACTGCAGTGTAAACGGCATAGGTTGTTAGGTGGGTAAGGGAGTAGTCACAGGGGTGAACACCATGCTTTCACCAGCCTCTGCTGCTGCTGTAAAATGGGTCTGCCATCAAAAGAGGCAGCTTGCTGCTTTCTCCACCTGGCCGCCTTTTTCCAGCCTCTTCACTGCCTTGTGCCACTGTAAACAGGTAGGAAGAAGGATGGTGATCCAGACTGGGGAATTGGTTTGGATTAAGACTAAAATACTGTTGTCAACTTTCTGAGTTTTAGTCCAGGTCAGTTCCTGGCTCCCTGATCCTGTATACGCACAGCCATGTGAGCAGTTGTGCTGTTGTAAAGGAGGGCATGGCAGAAGGTGAGAACAAGTGGCAGGTTTTGGAGGGACTGCTTCTCTAAACAGCAACACCTGATTTAGTTGACTGTAAAATGACAGTTTGTTTTCCAGCTAGTGAGGCCAATCCTCCAGAGCAGTGTCTATGGGCAACAGCTCATTCCAGGAAACATTACGGGAAACAGAGTTGGGCTGAAGCAGCCACTAGATGGGCCTCCTCCCATGAGCCACTACAAGAACCTTGCCGCAGCTGGCTGAAGCACATCCCATGCCCAGAGTTAGCCTTTGTGATTTTGAACGCAAAAATCAGAAATGAGCTTTCATCCCTCAGTACTAACTTTCACTGGTTTATCATTGAAAAGCTGCTGGTCCAGGCTACATTCAGAAAAGTTTCCAGACAATAGCTGAGATTATAACGTGTTAGGCAAGAAGTTAGGCCGGAAGTTATGCACAAAACAACCATAACCTGGAGAAGCTTGGCTTCACTCACACATATCCTCTAGTGAAGCACTGTGAAACGAAGTTGTATCTGGCCTTCCTGTGAATCTTGCAGTAATGAATCAGTTGTAGATACAGCAGAGACCTGAGGAAATGGTAGCCCATCACGCTTCTCATGAGTTTCTCTCTAGCAGCCTGACTGGTGATGACCAGTTCCACATGCTGTGCAGCACCAGGACTCTTCTTTGAGTCTCTCAAAGCCAAGAAGAAGCTGCAGTGCAGCACATGCAGGGGTTTTTCGTGCTCCCTCCCGCCTACAGGCTCACTCCAGCAGTGCCATGTTAGCACATGATCTGACTTGGTGGTTTGACCGCCTGGAGAAAGGGGAGGCCTGTCCTGATACAGAAGGCTCAGCCCTTCCTCCTGCCCATGTGCTGCAGAGTAACATCTGTCCTGTAATAATAAAAAATAAAAATAAAATATAAAAAGCTTAAACTACAGGCAGTGCAAATCACTTCACCACCTTCTTTCCACTCCTTGCAAAAAATTCTATCATGACTTTTGCCGGGTGCTGATCAAATTGCTCTTAATCATTCATTGAGAAAATATACTTCGATAACTAATGAAGTGAATGGAGATGCCTCATCTTATTCCAAAGCAAACAGCCACGGAATTTCACTGAATTGTGCCACGTCACAAGTGTCCACCCCTTGTCTGAGCCCCTGTGGTTGTTGAAAGGGTTAGAAGACAAGGTGTGAGAGGTTCCAGCTAAACAAGGGAAACCTGCTTTGACCTGTAGCTGAAGCAAAGATGAAGAGGAAGATAGTTCTGATTGCCGGAGGGCTCAAGATCTTAATCAACCCTCACCCCTTTAATTAGCATGAAGCAGCGCATGAGTTGCAGTTTACAGCATTGGGCCACAGAAAGTCACAGGAATAGTCAACTTGCTCCTGATCAGGAACTGGGTAAACATTACCCTGGGGCTTGGTGTGGTCACAGGTTTGGCATTGCCTGAACTGGCTCTGCAATGTAAACACAGGATTGTGATTTATTTAGCAACGTTCTGCAGCAAAATGCAGCACAGTGGCGCACCAGATGAAATATCTTTCCCCCATCTGAAATTGTTCAAGGGTTAAGATTAAAAAAAAAAAGGGCAGTTTAAAATGAAGGCATATGCCAACTTTCTTCTTCCTAAGATTGGATCTCCCTGATACACGTCACTTAAGTTTGTCTATATTGGAGCAAAATAAATTCCTCCTTTGTAGCTCCTGTGCTTCATTTCTACAGGAGCCAAGAATGTTCGACACCTCTGAAAACCTGCTCTACCATATCTGGAAAGAAACTCATACATCTTTCTGTCTCTGCAGACTGGGTTTTAGATTGGTTGGAAATGGTGACATTTCTTAAAGAAAAAACATTCAGAAAGAAATTGTTTAGGAAGATGGCTTCAATAATGTCATGTTTCAATACATTCATATTCTGTTCTGGTACAACTATGAATTTTGAGCTTAACCTACTGATGCCAATTTTAATAAAGTCTAAAATAAGTCCAGTGGAATGATAGCTGAAATAAAGCACTGGTATCAGCAAAATGAAACACTTCAAAACAGGAAACCCAAATCATTTTGTTTCAAGATTCTTACTTAACTTTGATAGTGTTTGATAAAGTCTTGTATTCGGATCTTTTGGAGTTACAAATTTTCCTGAAGTTACCACACTTCCCCAAAATGTTTAAATATCAGTGAAACATTCTGCAGCAGGAATAATGCTGTAAAAATCCATTTAATAAATACATTAAAGAACTGTGTAAAAATGTGTGAATATGATTAAGATAAAAAGTGCTCTGAAGAATAAAGGTTATAACATACCAGTGGCAACTAATTTAAGATGAAGGAGAAAAATAAACATATTTATTCCTCAAAGCCACCACAAATGGAGAACAAGTACTATTATACTCTGTATAATTAGGCTCTGGGGAGACCTTATTGCTCTTTCCAGTGTCTAAAGGGGCTACAGGAACGCTGGGGAGGGGCTCTTGATCAGGGAGTGAAGCCATAGGATGAGGGGTGATGGTTTTAAACTGGAAGAGGGGAGATTTAAATGAGATATTAGGAAGAAATTCCTTACTGTGAGCATGGTGGGACACTGGCACAGGTTTCCCAGAGAAGCTGTGGCTGCCCCATCCCTGGAGGTGTCCAAGGCCAGGTTGGATGGGGCTTTGAGTAACCTGCTCTAGTGGGAGGTGTCCCTGCCCATGGCAGGGGGGGTGGGACGAGGGGCCCTTCCAACCTAAACCATTCTATGGTTCTATGATTCTGTGGTATACATTTTCAAAAAACATCGGTATGAGCTGTTTGCAGGTGATCCCACTCCCCACCTACTTTCTAACGTACTCTTGATTTAGGATGACCTCACTGTTCATGTAAGTAATGACAGGAGTGTAAAGTGGTCTCTACCTACTCCCTAGGTCAACAATCTCTTCCGCATTTCTTAAAGGCTTTCCTGGCTTTCCCCCTTCTTTCCTTTGAATTGATGCTTCCACCACTTTTCTGATGCTCTGCTGAAGTTATTAAACCGCATCTGTTGTGGCACTGTGAGTCAGCAGAACTCGCTGAGCAGTTTCAAATGTGCCGGACTCCAAGCGGGGTTCACAGAAAGCACTGTCGCGGGAGCATCATCGGCATCTCGGTTCAGGACTGCAAGTAATGCCCGCCACTCTGGGAAAGGCATAATTATTATAAAAGCTGTCCTTTCCATTCCCAAAGAGACAGAGAAAAAGGTTCAGGCTGGATGATGCTCATTTCAGCTGAAAAGGAGAAACGAAGATAGGAGAATTATACTTGTGCTGTGAGATACCACGGCAATTCAGACAGAAAACGTTCTTCCTCCGAAATGATGTACAGAACAGCTGCCTCGGTGTTTAGGAACGCACAACCCAAAAACCGGAGTGCCAGCTCATGCTGGCGATTGCCTGCCTTCTCCTGCCTCCTGCAACAACAACAACAAAAGTTAAATAAGAAATAGCTGTTGCTGAAACTTCTGTTAAATCCTTACAGATCCTTGCTGAATGCTGGAAGAAGGATGACACTTTTTTTTTTTTTTTTTCCGCGTATTTGCTGGAATCTGTTTTCTATGAAAGATGTACACCTTCATACTGAGTAACCATTTTTAGTAGATCTAATAGGAAATACAAGGAGCTGTATAAACTGTTCTTCCTTTCGAAACCACAGCTACACAGCTCACCCTCGGGCCTCACTCCCGCAGCACGCTGGACGTCTCCGGCGCTGATGCCCCGGCGGGGTCAGCACCGGCATCCCTGCGTCGAACCGGCCGCTCGGGCCCGTGCCGGGGGGCAGAGATCAGCCCCCGAGCGAGCCCGGTGCCCTCAGCGGGGCCGGGGAGGGGGGGGACGGGGGGCGGCGCCGGCACAGCCCTCCGCCGGCCGGGCCAA
>NW_009646406.1:559109-560442 GCF_000708025.1 Charadrius vociferus | reverse complement strand
CGGGGGGAGGCAGCGCTGGCCGGTGCCCTCCGGGTGCCCCCGCTCCCCGCCCCGGGGCCGCGGCCGAGGTCTCCCGCCCGCCGCTCACCTGGGCGGCTGCCGAACGCTGCCGGGAAGCTGGGTCTCTGCCTGCGTACGTGTGCGTGTGAGGGCCCGGCACAGCCACGGCGTATTGCCCGGGTCAATTTCAGTCTGCAGCTTCCCCAGCGGTCTGTAGGAGTCCCGGTGAAATACTCTCATTTGGGGTCTCTACGCACCTTGCTAAGATTTGGAGCTGAAGCCGAGTTGTTACTAGGAAGAGATTGGGAATAACTTTCCTTCGTGTCGTGCAAAACCACGAAAAATTAGGGTATGCAAACCCCTGAGTGAGCTTGTGTTCACCTGAGATGTGAATGGGAGGTCTGCAGGTAATATAACTCCATGTATTTTCCACAGTCCTAGAGGTAAAGGTTAGTTCGATAAGCTGTAATTAGACTTTATCCGAATTGCTTAGAGGATAATATATGGAGTATATTACACAATTTTATTATTTAATTGTAAATGTAAACTCCATGTGGGTCCAAGGTCTTGTGACACACGCATTACAGCTTCTGATATCAAGTAACAGCTTTTTCTTGTTTATTTCATTCTAATACTAAGTTTATAACAAGTAAATGAAATTAATTTTGATAATTGAAAATCTTCTAAATAACCCATGTTGTGGTTTCTGTGAAGTCTGTTCAAACTTTGCAGAATATATTTGAAGTCTCGTAAAATACACTTTATTAAAGCATGTCATGCTAAAACCACCAGTCCCCGTGAGATTTCTGTTGGCAGCACTTGCTCCTTTCTGTAAAGATGAAGGGAGGCAGAAGAAACAGAAAACTATTTCAAGAACGTAACAGAAGCTTTTACATCAGCTCTGTTCTTGGTGTTCTGTATCTTCTCTGTCAAACTTAAGCGAAACTTACCAGAGTTTTTGAAAGTATAGAAAATGCCATGGGTTCTGGTTTAATGTCTCTTTAAATTTTATGTGATTCTCCAAACAAAATACTTCGGGATAAGTAACGCTAAGCTTTGACCTCACCTAAGAGATTTTCAGGTAGTTTTTGTGACACTCAGAAGTACCCTTCCAATGCTAATAAGCATAAGAAAAATGTCATTTTTAGGTCCCTGAGTTTGGTGTAGGCTGGTTTTCATGCCCAGAAACTAAGGGGAATCTCAAAAAATACATAGAAAGGTTTTTGTAGTAATTAGTCTTTCATTCTTGGTATTATGTGCTGTACTTGTTTAGGAATCTCCCAAACTGACTTTTTGACCTCTGCTGATCCTTGTTTCTCTTTTTGACTAGGTT
>NW_009646406.1:554651-559041 GCF_000708025.1 Charadrius vociferus | reverse complement strand
CTTTCCCTAATTTTTCTCTGCTTCAGAAATTCCTTACACTTGCGTTACATAACATGGATCTATAATTTCTTTGTGTACTGTAGAATTTATTAATAGTTTTAGGTCCTCACAGTGCTGTGAGAATTGACCCCAAAGTGTCCCTCTTATTACACTTTACTAATTTCTTGATGAAAATTAGGCTATCTCATTCTGTACAGGCTAAGCTCACTTTGAATAGCATTTACAGATTTCGGATAGATATGTCTCTTCAGTCATGATCTGATATTTCTAAAAGCATTTAATATTAGCCTTTTGGTAGAAGCAGAGTTAAGTGTTTGGTGTAAAGATCAGTACAGTCACTGGAGCAAGTGGTGCTGATATCTTGGATACTCAGTTTTCCTTCCCAGTAACTTCCATTGGCACCAGTGGGAGGCTGAATTCGTTTAGGCAAAGATTTCAAGTATTTTATACATCATATCTACTTGATTACTTGTGTGTTTTTAAGCTTTTGTTGCTGTAGAAAAAGTGATGCCAAGTTCAACGTACATCTTAACAGAAATATTGTGTACGCTAGGAAATAAGGCAAGTGTACTCATTCCTGTACAGTGATTCATGCGTTAGAGTGGACTATGTGTCTGTCTGTCTACTCTATGTACTTTATGGTGACTGTTACTTGGAATTTATTTGCCTGTTGCCTAGGGATATACTTTCTGGATGGCTACAAAGTTCAGTTTTGTTTGTACGGGTTCGCAATGAAGCAGTTATATAATCCAGGAAAGTAAGAGAAGCCTCCTAATGAACTCCTGAAGCATGCTGGGTTTAAATCAGGGGTATTGTTAGGATGAGAAAAATCTGCCAGTGCAGCCACTTCTTGTGCAAAACACTGGTGTCCTAAAGGGATTACGGACAGACATTTCAAAATCTGTTTGAACCATCCTCTGAGAGATAGTCTAAGTGCCGAACCGCTTTCTTAAGAGTGGTTCCAGATTTTGTCTCCAGCAGCATTCCTAAGCTGAAATGTTCTTATATTGTCCTAGCTGAAATGAGACAGGAACGAGTGTGAGTGGAACAGCAATTAAGGTGCCGCTTTGGGGCATAGGCAGCCCTGCCTTCAGCTTTCTGCTCTACAAAGCCTGGGCAGGTCCCTTAAATACTTTCCTTGTGTTTGTGTCCATCTTTAAAGTGCAACTTAGGCTGCTGGGTTTCAGTAGGTTTCCCTCTTAAATTTGGGCACCTGAATTTTTCCAGTTTTGTTGCTGGAGAACTTACAGGCACCTGCCTTAGAGTTTTCGTTTGGTTATGTAAAGTTCTGGTAACATGTGCGACTGAACACAGTGTTTTGGGGCTTTTGCCTAAGGCTTGTACCCACAAGGTAATCTTCCTTGCATCAGTGGCCTTTGAGCTCACCTGCACTTTTGTTCCTCAGTGTGGCACACTAGATACGTCCTACCTGAGCTGGATTCTTTGTAGAGCATGACAGCCTTGGCTGTGCCTTCCAGGTATAGCCCAAGGAGACAAAAGCAGTGCCTGTGCTGATTCCTACCTCCACGTTTATAGCCCAGACCAGAGGTTCCCAAACTGTTGGGTTACAGCCCACTGCAGCCCTTGATGTTTCTACATCTCTTTCAGACTTCTGAGTGGTGTGGTGAGCAAAAAGGCAGCGTAGTTTCACGGGCCTGTTGCAGAGGATCAGTGGTCCCTCGAGAGCTGTCCCCTGGAGGACAGAGCACTTGCCTGGCAAGTGGGAAGCCCGGTTTCCAGTCTGCAGCTGGTGTCTCCTCCCAGGGGAGACTGAACCAGAAGATGGGCCAGGCTCCCTTTGATCCTCTGGCTGAACCTGCCGCTGCGTATGGAGAGGAATGTGAGCTCCCTCCCCAGCGCCATGATAGCCATCCTCTGTGCCATGTCTGTGGCACCATGGCAGGGGCATTCCTTTGGGAGCAGGTGTGTCCTCAGTTCTGGTATCTGCTTCCCCCAGCGGTTTTCGGTTCCCCCCAGCAAGTCCTTTCTATGTAAGCTGTCGGTGGAGTAGACTTTTATGTTCCTTTCTGTGCATTGGTGCAGTTTGAGTGGAGAAGAGAGTCTCTGTGTCAGCCTTGCTGATAAGAGGGCATTCCTAATTGAGTTATGATGTGGGGTTGAGCACTTCTGTGTGGGACAGGGCATTTGGTACAGGCTTCTTATCTCCTCAGTGAATTTATTAGTCAGGAGGCAATTTAAGAAACTACTACTGCCAAGTTGTCCTGTGCTTCTGAGTGAAGCTGCTAGGTCACCGTGCTTTGTGTTGAGCTGGGTATTATCCGCATGGTAGCGCATGTGCTGCAGCTGCAGGTCCCTGCCTAGGGCCTCTTATGGGACTGCAGCGAGAAAATGTCTGGTTTCTACATCTCCAGTAGTCTTCCCTGTGAGTCTTTACGTTCAGCTCCGCCAAGGTGATGGCACAGTCTCAGAGCTTTAGTTAGCTGGCTACAGGCAAGGTACAGAGTATCTATAGCCTGCTGTCGTGGTTTAACCCCAGCTAGCCACTAAACACCACACAGCTGCTCGCTCACTCCCCCCTGGTGTGATGAGAGAGGAAATTGGAAGGGTAAAAGTGTGAAAACTCATGGGTTGAGATAAAGATAGTTTAATAGGTAAAGAGAAAGCTGTGCACGCAATCAGAGCAAAACAAGGAATTCATTCACCACTTCCCATGGGCAGGCAGGTGTTCAGCCAGCTCCAGGAAAGCAGGGCTCCATCACGTGTAGTCGTTACTTGAGAAGACAAATGCCTTAACTCCAAACATCCCCCCTTCCGTCTTCTTCCCCTGGCTTTATATGCTGAAATGACATCATGTGGTATGAAATGTCCCTTTGGTCAGTTGGGGTCAACTGTCCTGGCTGTGTCCCCTCTCAACTTCTCGTGCATCCCCGGCTCACTCGCTGCTGGGGTGGTGTGAGGAGCAGAAAATGCCTTGACTCTGTGTAAGCACTGCTCAGCAATAACAAAAACATCCCTGTGCTATCAACACTGTTTTGAGCACAAATCCAAAACATAGCCCCATACTAGATATTACAAAGAAAATTAACTCCATCCCAGCCAAAACCAGTGCACCTGCTAAAAAGTAAGACGAGGTTTCTAGGGACTCCTAACTGAGAATTTAGGAGCCTGTGATGGAAGTGTGTAGTTCTGACATTGTCATGTGTCCCTGCCACCGCTGAAAGGAATGCTTCCTCCTTATTCTAGCTGCTTGGTCTTGTCCTCTGTCTCAGGCTGGGTTTAGCAGTTTTGCAGTTGCTAAAGACTCTAAATACAATCAGTTCCCTGCTCATCACATTGACCTTGGAATGGTGGTCACCGTGCAGGTGCACAAGCACTAATACAGGGTTAGGGAAATGGAGATGTTCCATTCCATTACAGAGATGGCAGAGCTGTGGTATGAACTGCAGATAGTGGTAAAGACTCTAGGATACCCATATTATCTTTGTGTAAAATATGTATAGATGTAGTGCCAGGTCTCTATGGACATTGTGAATAGAAAGACTCCTTTTCATGCCATATGAGGATTGGTGGTACAGAAAAATGCATATATCTGTTCAGAAAATGAGTTGTTTGGCACCAGTTCAGAGCAGTGAGGTGCAGCCGCTTACAAATGGCTGTTTGCTGTATAAAAGCCTCCATTTCCTTGGTAGTTGTTCTGCATGCCATTTGTTAATATAGTATCTTCTGGGAGCCATGGACGTGCAAGGCAGTAAGGTTATGGCAACGTGAATGAGTTACAGTGGTATAAGGTGAAGTGAAATACACTTCATCCAAGAGGAGATAATTTAAAGTCACCCCATTCTGAACGATAAGCTACTTCTCAGTTATTTTGGGCAAAAGCATTCACATGTGCAACTTGTAAGTTTGCATGGTAATGTGGTAGCTTTCTGTGTAGCTATATATGTGATGAGTCAGAATTTCCTTTTTATAGCATGTAGAAAATGAGTAGCAAAGGAGTTGAAGAGTTGCCTGAAGAGGTAATCCATGTCATGATAAATCCTGCAGTTTGACAGATAGAACTGTCCTTGTGCATCTTCATGTCCAGAATATTTATGGTCAGATTTTATTGCGCTGTGGTTTTGGGTTTTTTTTGTATTATAAAAGCAGCGTGAGCATCTGGAAGGAAAAAGTTCTCAGGAAATTATAGAAATTCTAAGAAACTCAAATTCTGCCCACAAAAGAAGGAAATGGAAGTGAGGTAATTGAGAACGCCATCTAATAAAGCCTAGTTGTGTTGATTTTTAGTGAGTAAGCTGAATTGTCATCTTCTTCCTTGGGAGATCATCCATGACACACTGACAGCATTCATTGACACGCAGGAATCTGAGGCTTCTTGGTCTGGTTTGGGTTCCCAGGTGCTACCCATTGCTGAAGGCTGTTCTGAAACTTG
>NW_009646406.1:545282-554594 GCF_000708025.1 Charadrius vociferus | reverse complement strand
AGGGATGTATGCTCTAACAGGAGCTGCATACCCAAAGAAAAATACATCACCTGCGCTGAAGACCGTTTGGGTGTGACAGGTCACTGTGGTGGATTGGTTTGTTTGTGTGGGGTTTTTTATTTTATTATTTTTTTGAGTTATGTTGAAGTTATTCTGATGCTGATACCAGATCGATCTGCTGAACATAGCAACCAATGATTTTTTCCTACCTAATTTAGATTTCTTTGTGACTCAAACTTGGTTTTTTTCCTTTTCTTTAAGAAAAACTGATTCTTCAACTTCTGCACATTTAATTTCTGTGATAGATAGTTAAGCCATCTTTTAATACATTTGAGAAGCTACTCCGTTTAGTAAATCTACCATAAAATGGTAAACACTGTTGTCAGTGCTGTAGATCTGTCTTTTTCTCTTCTAAACTTTATTTGTGGTCTCGTGTGCCATGGCCTGTGCTTAAGAACATAAACGTGAGTTTTAAGATAGATTTAATAATAATGCTGGTTTGAAGGTATTAATTTAATCTGTTTCTTTATATAGCAGGCCATGAAGTATATTGTGTATTTTTTCCAGGAGGAACTCAGGGGATTTTCTTTAACCCCAGTTACCCCCAAAAAACCCTAAATACTACTACTGCTTTTGTTAAATGTCTGGCTTGTGCCAGTTAGCTTTTACAGCCTTAAAAGCTCTAAAAATAAAACGTACGTGTGTTGATCAATAGCTCCCATTGTTGCTTGTGTTAGTCTGAAATACTATATCATGAGAAGTTACCGGGGACCGGATGGGTGGGTAAGTTTCTTAGACATCAGCTCTAACAAAGACTTATAACTGGCCTACTAGTAGAAATTATACTAAGCCATGAGTGAGTGTTGAAGATGGTAGAAAAAAACCCTTATGTATTTCTTGGAGAAAAAGTTCACTGTATTTCTGGGTTCCTGCTCCTTCTTCCAGTAGTCTGCAGAGAAGACTTGACTTCCCAGAAGAAGTTGGATATATGTGGACTTTCTTAATCTGTGAGAGTGCTTATTGGTAGGCAGCCTTCTCACAAAAAGCTTTCTGCGTTACGCTGGCAGAACCATTTCATAGGAACACGGAGCACAGCCACTCTGCGACAGAAGTGACTGTAACAATCACCCTTTCATAGTGACTCTGTTTCATGATCTAGCAATCATTTACCTCAGCTCCAGGAAGTTTGCATCCTCCTTATGGTACATCCCTTTGCCACAAACTGTTTGAACTGATATGCAGCAAGGAACAATATAAGCTTGGTCAGGTGGCAGCTCTTCAGAGGAAGATCTGCATTCTTTTGCAGATCGCAGGCTGAAAACAAATTGACAGTGTTGCCAAAAAGAAAAAAAAAAAAGCGAATGTTGTCTTGGGGTGCATAAGTTGGAACACAGCCTGCAAGGCACATGAAGTAATGCCTCTGTTCTGCATGGCACTGATAAGGCTGCTGCTGCAGCGGCCTCACCTACTGCCTTTGGTTTGGGGCACGGCATTTCAAGGAAAAGGCAGGTCAGCTGGCAACTGCCCAAAAGAGAGCAGTGAGAAGGATCAGGGGTCTTGAAAATACTGTGTATTGTACTGTGTTGTTCAGCATGAAGAAGAGGAGGCTGGAGATGGATCTTTGGACACTGTAAAAAGCTGTTGTAGGGGAAAAAAAGAGGAGAAAAAAAAAAAAACCAAAACAACCTTCCCCCCCAAAAAAAATCCCCAGTGTATTCTCCAGTTCCATTGTAGGCAGAACAAAAAGTAGCGGGCTTCAGTTGTGCCAAGGAGATGGGATGATAGGTAAATGGAAAAGATACCGTGATTGTCTATGTAGATGGTGGAATTCATTGCTTGAGACTCCTAAGGCTGGTTTGGACAAACAGGCTAGGAATGACGTGGGCCTGTGGTCACATTTCTAGATGGAGATGTTGACCTCTTCTGAGGTCACCGCTGTACCTGGTTTGGTACGATCTGTAAAAGCACAGAAGGTGCCTGAGAAACAGTTTTTTGTGAACATTAAGTAGTTTGAAGTCCCTTTACTAATGCAGGAGTCATGACTTGGGAAGTCTAGGCATACAGTCTAAATGTATACAGCTTTTCGGAATACATAGGTTCAACCTGAGGGGTGTCAGAGATGATGGCACGTGTTTGCCTTAATGTACTGCACCTGGGAAGCATGGATTGACAGTATATCTCATGATATTGGCCAGATAACGTGCTATTCATCTCAACAGTCAATGCTTTTTGGTGCGGTGACATTCTTGAACATTTTCCAAGGAAATAAGGAAGCGGAGCATGTGAAGCACACTAAAATAAATGTGATAATAGATAAAATGAGCACCTGTGCTGGGCACATCTGTGCCATAGCGCTGTGGAACAAACCCTCTTCTGTCTGGTTGTCTTCTTTTTCTCATTTTTGAGTTCAGTGTTCAGTCCTCGTAACAATGGTTTGTTTTGTGCTGATGGAATTTAACTCTCCTCAGAAGGCGTTATGCCCTTTATATGATCAATGAGGAAACTGCTGGTACTTCCATACTGTCCAAAGACTACACAAATACTCTCTGCAGAATGAAATCCTCTTTGGAGGACAGCCACGTACTTTAAGAATGGCTTTCAAAATGACTGAGTTTCATTGAAGGGGGATGTCCTTTAGTTCCAAATAAAACGTCCTCAGTTGTAGTTCTCTTTCCTCCCAACTGCAGTCCTTGGGATATTTTGGCCGGGGTGTGGTTGCCACTCGTACAAATTCTGTCAAATAATTCCTGTGAATTGGGAACCAAAGCAGAAGTCTGCTATTCCCCACAGCTGGGCTACTGCCTGTGTGGGCAAGAGGGTGCGTGCTCATTGGGGTCACTCTGAGACCTCCTGGGGTCTGCTCTGTACAGTGGGGGATGTCGTGTTTCTAGATCTAACACCACTTTTAGGAACATAATTGGCACAGCTGGGCCTGGAACTTGGAAGCAGGTTCAGTTCATTTGAGCTGTTTAATCTTCTCCCCTCGGATGCCAGTTAGTGAAGATTTATAACGTGTCTCATTTTGTCTTGTCACAGACTGCCGAGTCATGCTTGCTTGCCTGGAAGAATTTGAAGTTGGTCCTTCCTCTTCAAAAAAACAGGCTTATTTTTTGTCTTCACACTCCTCACACTCCTTCCTCCTTGTCAACAAGCCATCTTTGGTCCTTTCCTTTTGTAAGGCACCAGTTCTGCATGTTCGGTCTGGGTCACAAGATGTTGCCTCATGAAACTGAATTCTCCATGATGCCTCTGGCAAAGGAGGAAAAAGACTCGAACGAGACATATCTGTAGCAAAAGAAAGAATACTAAATCTTGGCCTGTGAGTATGGGATGCTCCTGGCTGTCATTTTGAAGGTCCATGTTTGCCCTGTTGGACCACACCACCAGCGTGTGAGCATGTTGAGGGAGTCTCTCTCCCTTGAAGACTGCTAATGGGCTGAAAATTGGCGGTTGAAGAGACCTGGTTTGAGTTGAATGTTCTGGCCAAAACCAACATAGTTGTCCCTTTCTGAAATTGTGTGTTTTAAAGTGCTGGTGACTTTTGCTGCTTTCTTTAATTTCCCCCTCTATGTTAGTGATAAATGCAGGGACTAGTGTCGTGTTTTCTTACAGCAGAAGGAACTGGTTCAGAGGATCCTTTGGAAACAAGGCCTTCGGCACTACATGTCGGAGTGCTTAGTAATGACTCTTACTGACTAACCTTGATAAAGTTATCTGCTTGTTGGGGCAACTGGTTAATAGCTGATAGAACAAGTGATGTCTGGCGTGATTAATGACGCTGGAAGGAAATGATATCATAAAGGTCCACTGGTGACATGCCACGCCTGCCCCATTGGCAGCCACAGTGCTGCAGTCCTTTCTCCCCACCGCTCCGCAATGACGTTTGTGGTTACAAGAACTGGTGTAATGACTGGGCTTATTCCTTCTCTTGTCAGCCTGGTTTCACTACAAGGGTGGAAAGTGTCATAATTTGTATAGGCGGGCTACGAAACACTGCCTGTTTCAGCAATATGCTATGTTTCAGTGAGTCCAGCAGTGACCACTTAAACCCGATGGGGCATGTTATTTCTTAAATATGCACGTTTCAATGAGAATCTTGGTTATTTCTGTGTAGTTAAAAAAACAAACCACAGAGATGAATGTAAATACTGATAACTGTTGCTCTTTAGCTCTGTCTGCGTGTCATAACAGCTGTGTGTAGATGCTTCTTTGTTCAGGAACATGCTGTTCTTTTCTATTATAAAAACTCATCTCAGTGCAGGAGACTTCACAGGCTGAGGATCCAGTGCTCTCTGCCTGCTGTCACTGGAGTCTGGTACTGGTGCAGCCCGAATGGGCTCTCCTTGCTGCCATTGGAAGAGCGAGAGGGTAGCACGGGCTAATGGTGAGGTTACTCCTGCACAAGTTCATCAGTACGTTTTGTTTCAGAGCAGAGGCCCTAACTGCTCGGAGGTGTTTTGGTTGAGAGCCCAGCTGAAGAGCGTGGGGCCAGCCAAATAGACCTGAACCTGGCCAGCCAGAGCCTGAGTGATGGTTGTAGCAGATGCTTAGAGAAAGGATGAGGCACAGAGCAAATGTGCTCACCTTCCCCTCGGCAGACCCTCCTGCCTTCTGTCAGTCGCTGGTTTACAGACTGCGGTGGCAGCAGTTGCGTCTATGGTACCGTGTTTAATAGCCACAGGTGGATCTGCTCTACGTAAACCTTTTAATGCATTTTTGAACTCGCTTTCATTCCTGATATCACAGGAGCATAAGGAGGCTGTTCATATGTGTTGGCTATTCTGTAGTTTTGTGAGTAAAACATGAGTAAATATAAAGTTGCTTCTGCTGTTTTGTGGTTTTGGGTTGGGTTGTGTTTTTTTTTTTTTAAACCTGTAAAGAAATAGTTATTACTTATTTTTAAGTGTATTTATACATGTTAATTTTACTAAAACACCGTGGCTCTTGACCGGTGGAAGAAAAATCCTTTCGGTCAAGATGTCATAAGAAGTTCAGAAGTCAAAAGTTCTTACCCAAAGAGAAAAGACTTTCCTGCTAAAAATAAAGCAGCTTGCAAAAGAGAGAGGAGGAGGAGCTAAAAGCTGGGTACAGCTTAGGAGCCATCTCCTAGCTTCATCTAGTGCATGCTAATCTGTGGCTGACAACCAACAGCGGAGGGTTTTGTGCAACCTAAAAACTCGTAATTGAAGAGAGCGTCCAGATCCACATTTGCTGCCTGACCAGGTTAAGTGGTAATACAGCAGAGGAGCACTCTCCAAAGCGAAGTACAGTATCCATACTGCAGTAGTAACAGAATTCCTGTCTCTGTAGCATTTATGCCCTATGTACAACTCATTTCCAAATAAAATCTGCACTCGTCTTTGGTCTGATATTGAAAGCATTGAATTTTTTTGGTCTTTCTGTTGGTTTTCAGTTAACATTGCCCTTCTGTATTTTCAAGTATGGCTTTAAGAGTTGCATCAACTTGGAGCTCTTTCACACTGTTGTCTAAAATAGGTTTTCTTTGCTAGTCAGTCTTGAAGCACAGACTTGCATGCACTCAGACCAAGCCTCATGGTTGTAGAGTCACTGTGCTGTCTGGCACAGGTGCATGCCGATAATGTGTCGAATTAGGATGTTTCCATCACATGTGGCTTTAACATCAGTCTCCTGTGAGATAGTCTGGGTAAACCACATTATCAGAGACTCTTTACAATGCCCCCTGGTATGATAGAGCTGTATGCGAAGCTCAACATTTAGATACGCTTGCTAGTTGGGGAGTTGGGAAGAGGAGGATAGAGGGAGCTTGTTCCGAGGTTGCCTGCGGTGCTGCTCTTGTTTTGCTGACAAAGAGGGAGCTGAATTCACTGGAGCTGTCAATCTGGTAGAAAACTCCTGTAAAAGTGTGCATAAGTGTATGTGAGGGAGGAAAGGGAAAAAGAAACTAAGCAACTCTACTATTTTGATGAAAGGCTGATGGCAAAAAAAAAAAACCCCAGTACTTGTAGCTGCTGACCTGCACCCTGTATCTGGCAGGAAAGGGGAAAGCATAAGAGTAAAAGGGCAGAAGCATTGCTGCCAGCATATTAAGTTAGAGCAGCGTGTGCTTTGCAAAAGTACATGATGATAAAATTGAGCAGCACGCTTTGTCACTCAGTAGAAGTTTTCTTTTTCAAAACTGCCACCTTTTAAAGCTGGTTTAATCTATGGAGAGAAAATGGTTTGTGCTATGCCTTTAGCTGTTCCTCATTGCATGGACTGCAAGTGGGAGCTGGGGCTATCAGAGAAGAGATCTGTTAGCAGGTGGACAAGCACTGGATGGGGTTATATTTTGACTTTGGGGCTTGACATTTTGGTGTAACCTTTCCTTCTGTCTGAAGGAATAGATCAAAGTCCAGGGATTCTATCCAGGCTGGAGTGAATTTTGAAGAGAGTAGGGGGTTTTGACCTTTTTGCTGACCTTTATAGAACAAAAATTTTAGTGCTTTGAGGAATAGAAAGTACGGGCTTGCTGCTAGATATGGGGTTGAAGCTCCATTTTCTTTTTCTTTCTCTTTCCGATACTATTTTAGGCCCTCAGTTTTCAGCATCTGGGAGAACTTGCGCTTTGAATTTTGTTTTATTCACAATTCAGTAGAGTGAAAAATCTTTGATCATAGACATCCCACGTTTAAATTGCTTTTGTTTGGGGCTAACTTTGTTTCAAGAACTGTCTAGCTAGTTTTTCTTCCTATTCTTTTGTTAGTGCAATGTGATCTTAGCTTTACTCTACATATGCTATAGGGCATTGATCTTCATCACTGTGTTGCTTACTAGTGATGGATTGCCTGTTCTAAAATAGCATTGCACCTCCAGGTAGAGCTTTCTTGTGGATCAGAACTTGCTTTTTTGCAGTAAAAACAGTGGATCTTACCGTGATTTAAATGTCATTTAAAGCCTCTCAGCTCTCTTTTCCTTCAAGTATGTAACAGTTCATCACTGGTTCTGGGTATTGTAATCAAACCACATGGGCCTTTAGCACGTGAGCTCATGTCTCCCTGAGAAGGCTCTGGAGAGGCGAGAAGACTTTACTTGATGGATGCTGGTCAGCTGCTGAGCTTTAATTTTGATTGTTTCTAAGAGACTGGTGGGATGCAACTGCTTATTCGAGTCAACTAGGAGTCTGATATTTGGAGCCCAGAATGATGCGGGAAGGAGCCAGAAGTGGTTGAATGAGAAAGGCATGGGGTTGTTGGGGAGTTTTGTCTTTTTTTTGTCCTCTAAGTAAAATAAACTCAGTTGCATAGTATCGGATTATGGTTGCAGCAGACTATCACTTCCATGTGTACTGTGCCAACCACTGGCTTTCCTAGTAAAACTTTTTTTCTCATTTTCATTCTACTGTGTTAAGCAGTGTCCTGATCAGCTCAGTGCTGCATCTTGGCTCACAATAGGTATTGTTTGGGTGGGGGTTGGCATAATATTTTTGTGCTGTGATGTGATTTCTCGTTTGTCTTGAATAATCTATTAAAATATAATGCTTAATCCCATTGCTTTTTGGCAGGTTTTCCTCTGGTATTGTTGCAGTAGTAATGAAACTGTAGCTCAAATTGCAAGAGACCACTGAAGAAAAACAGTACTTTGGGATGTTTCTTTTGTGTCTTTGGCTATAGAACAGAGAGAACAGCCACACTAGAGTTAGAATAGGATGGACCTTCAGTCTGATGTGCTGTGGCTGTTCATACATTAACAAATAACTTCCCTGATTTTCCCTTGTTCCTAGTTTCTCCTGTTTGCCATTGTGAAAAAGTTCTGTAGAACCAGACAGGAGAGCTCTCTTCAAACACGAAAGTATGTTTCTGAAACCCCAGAACACTGGTAGAGCATTTACTACAGCTAACATGTATTTTTAAAGTTACTTTTCTTTGTTTGTCAGCTTTGGTACCAGTGGACTGTGGAAAAGCGTGTTTCGTCCCTGCCCCCTACCCCAAATACACTAACTGCAATTAGGAGACCTTAATTAAAATGCTTAGTTCGTAGCTTGGGCAAAGAACTTGGAAACAAAGTCATTTATTCTGAGGCAGCTTTAACACAGATTTTTTTCTTGGGCAAAGCTGTTTCCTGATGTGTAAGATCAAGATCTCTAAATCAGTTGTTCTGTAGATGAATTGGATGGGGGTGAAGTTCTTTGTACTAGTGCTTATTGCTAAAATAGTAATCCTTGCTAGTGGGCTGAATTGGGCTGATATTCTCAAAATCTCCTACTTGTTAAGGTGCTGAGTTTTCTTGACCTTGGTGAGAGCAGACCTTGGCCTAATCCAGCTCCCTCTGAAGCTGTTGGAAATCTCTGTAGTTGGGATTCCTTGGGAACTGGATATACCTGGCGTCCAGATTTAACTTATTTTTTTAATGGATAGAAATTGAATTTGTTTGCAGTGGCACGAGTTTGGTGGTATCCTGGTTTGAGGATCAACACATGGACCTCTTGCTGGTTTGTTCTTGCTTTGTTGCACTATAACTACTGAGAGCAGGCACTTAAAAGATGTAATGGCTTGATAACAATGATTGATGGCCAAGAATCAAAAGTGTGGTAGGTAGTAATTAAAACATGCAACCGCGATGCCATTGAAAGTGCTCTGAATGCCTACTTGGCCCAGGGAAGTATCCGGTAGCATAATTTGAAATGTTTTTGTAGGACCAAGTATAGTATTTGAGTTTCCTGTTACTTGTTAGTGCTGCTGCCACCTTTTCTTATGTTGACTGATACGTGGGTGTGAAAGCTCCCTGTAAGAATAGATTTTTAGCATACTTGCTGCTGCTGGTAGTGAAACCTGAAGCACAAAATGTTTGTTTCTGGAAAATGCACATGGTCCATGTAAAATCTCCCCTGTTCCCTCTTCCATTAAATCGAAGTAGATTCCCAGTTGTTTGGGGCTGATCCAGGCAGAATGGAGCAGCCTAGCAGTGCTGCTAATGATACAGTAAAGGAAGGCTTGTCCTGCAGAATGGTTTTGGTTAAATATTTTTCAGTCTTTAAAACAGTAGTGTCTGGAGGGGTTATTTTCAGCAGCCGCTTTGGCTTCAGGCGATAATTGTTGGAGCCTTCTGTAAGAACAGGGATGAAGGTTCTCTTTAGGGATGAAGGAGCTTGACCTCCTTTTGATGAAATACAAACTAATAAAGGGTTAACGTGCTTTTTTTTTTTTTCCATTCTCTGTATGGTTTTGAATGTGAAAATTCTTCCCCTAGCGTTTTCCCTCCCCTCCAACACTTCAGGAAATTGAATTGTTTATTTAAGACATCTGATGTCAGTGTTGGACACCTACACTAGCTCAGAAACACAGGGGCATTCCT
>NW_009646406.1:506913-545256 GCF_000708025.1 Charadrius vociferus | reverse complement strand
TTGCTCTTTCCTACTCTACTGTAAATGTATAGTTTGACTATGAGGAGTTTTTGAAGCAAGCTGCCCAGACAGCTTTAAAAGTATGACTAAAGTTTTAGGTGTAGGTTGATGAGCTGCAAACAATTGAAATGTGTTTAAATCTTGATGTCTTCCATGTATTCACTGGGATGGGCGTTGTACAGGGAGGCTGCAAATCCAGGTATATTCTCTAATCCAAGAGAGACAATAGAGAAAAGTCTCTTGAATCAGGCATAGGCCTTACAGCCAAAATAGGGTTGGCTTTTGGCTCTGTAGTAGGCTTCATTTGAACTTGAGCAAATCAGTGAGTTTCCCAATATAATACTTTTGCTACCTGTCAAACGCAGAAATAACACAAACCTGTCAGAATGCTGTCATGTGGCTGAACTGACTGTAAATTGCTCATAGATCATTGGATCTCAAATTAAAGCCAAAGTGTTCATTACTTTGTCTTGCCATTTGTCATCAGCTCTTAGTTCACATCTGTCTATTCCAAAGCATATTTCAAAATTAAAAATTCAAGTTGTTAAAATTTGTCTCCTCCTCACTAATAATTTCTGTAGAAGAAATATTGAACCCAGTTGTTGAGGGCCCCAACATGTCTTAGCAATTTTAGCTTTCTCTTAACTGCTGGTCTCTCTCAGACCTATTTAACTAGTAAATGTTTTTAGTTTATCATATACAGAGTAGGTAATTACTCAGCTTTTGCCAAGCTAAGATGTCATCTTCTTGCATTGACTTTCCTAACTTGGTCACTTTAATTTGTGGTGAAAATGAAGTTATAGCTTGAAAAGCAAAGAGGAGGAAAGGAGCCAGGAGGCTGTGTAACAATCCAGTCCAGCAGAGACGGTGACAGTCGTAAGGGTTGTTTTTTTGCTTATGTTTTTCTCTGCTTCTTGTGTGGGTGCCTGAGTTCCAAGGAAGTCCTTGTAACCCTGTAGACAGTGCAAGTAGCAGCCGTTTTCCAAGTGCATGCAAAACCTGATGAAACACAGGAAAAAGAAAACTCTGGCTGCTACAAATAAATTTGAGCTTGAGCCTGAGCCTAAACCTGCTGAGGCTAATGAGAGGGGTTTTTTAGTGATAAAACAGTTTACCTAAGATGGGAACTTTGGAAAAAAACCTATCAAAAAGTAGGAGTCTTATTCTTTTTATAATAGCTTATCTAAGAAGGTGCTATGTAACTTACTCATCTATCTGTGGACTGAAAAAAAAAAATCACTTCTCAGAAGTGATTAATTTTCTTTCACATCTGCAGGTTGTTTACTGGGACTGACTCTTCAGGAAGTCTTTACTCCTTTGAGTTTATTATACACAATTTTACTTGTAATAAATGTCCAAAAGACTCGAATGATTGACTGGCTGAGGGTTGTATCAGAAGTGGGTAGCAGCTTGGTTTTGTTATGGTTATTTAAAAATTAAAAGATCAAGTGCGTTCTGCAGCCTTTTTTCTAAAGGAGGCTGCTGTTCACCATTGTACTAAGAAACTATTTTTTCCCCTCTAAATGAGGCCCTGGATCTCCTAGGAGATTTTAAGACTGCATATTTATTTTCTGAAAAATAGAATCATTTGATGCATCTTCTGGAAGGATGCTTGAGAAATAGCAGAATACCTCTTTCAAGTGATTGGCAAGCGGCACAGGCAGTGTTTCGGTCTTCCTTTACAGGTAAGGATGTAGCCCTGGACCCCTGGCCAGATCATATCCTAGCAGCAAAAGTGGAAGAATGTAATCTAGACGCTCCCAAGTGAAAACAAGGGAGGGCAGTTAATTTTCTGTAGATGAAGCTTAGTATTTTAAGATGGGCTCTCCTTGTGGGTTGTCTCATCTACAGGACTCAAAACAGTATGTCTGCAGAACGTAGTGTGTTCAGTTACTGTGTCTGTGTATGTGAAAGTTTCTTTCCTGTGAGCAAGACCACTCCTTGAAAAAAATGCCCAAAACAGAATGAAGGCTTTTTAGACTACAAGGCCCTGTACCTCCTCTCCTGGTTGCTTTTCAAATGGAAAGCTGTGAGCCACATCTAGGGAAGAAGAGGGATGTGTTGATCGCAGCACGCTGCCTTCTGCGTGATGCTCCGAGCTGGTGTAGGCGCCCTTCCTGATCTGAGGCGAGGGTCATGCACGTATGTAAGCTGGGGTGCAGTTCCTGCTCCTTCTCAAGGAAGTTCAGGTTGTTGAATTGTCCTGCTGTGAGAAAGACTATTTTCTTTTTACCACGATTTTCTGGATTACTTGTAGACTAGTAATGGCATCTTGCCCTGATGGTTTCAGGAGATCCTTATTACGGGTATTCTTATTTTATGCTCAGACTGACAGTGTCCCATAGATTTCCCATGCTCTTGGCCTGTTGGAGGTTGCCTTTCTGCTCTCTGTATTGCCTCTCCAAGGTGTGGTTTTCTGGTGGTGCGTGTGGTTTTTTGTTTTGGTTTGGTTTTTTTTTTTAATGGGAGGAGACTTCAATGTGGTCTTTTGTTTTTGGCTTCGGAAATCCTTTGGAAGGATTTCTGTATGGTCCCATTTGTGTTGAAGAAATTATATTAAGGAAAACTGTGACTGTTTTGTACATTAGGCAGGTATGTGGTAAGTGGTAAAGAGATGTTGGAGTAGTTCCTATTCTGAATGGAGTGCTTGGTGATCATACTAGCTCAGGATGGCTAATTCAGCTATCTAAGCATAAGCACAGAAGCTATGAAATTCAGGATTGTTGTTGCTACGCAGGTGCCAGTTTACAGTAGACAATGTCCAAAATGATCACTGGCATCCAGAAGCTCACTATCGGTTGTCCTGGTTATGAAAGGTAGGATGGTTCCTAGCAAGTGCTTTTCTCTTTCCTCCCAGACTATCCTGTTGCGGAGGATAGAAAGGGCAGGACCAGAGCTGCCACCTTGTCTTCTGTCACTGGAGTGAGAGAGTAGCTGAGTTGCAGTATCCTCCCAGGCAAAGACTAGGAAGGCTGAGGACTCTTTAGCCCACTGTCTTTGGGTCCCAAAATGAGCAGATGTCATGTTCAAGGCTTCTAATAACAGCAAATGAAGGGAGTGGGTACTGCGGGATGAACATGGAAGGACTGAAGAGGAGTTCTTTCCACACAAAACGAGTGTAGGATAGATGGGCCTGTTGGAGTGAGATGCAGAAGTGGCCATAACTGTTGAGCCTGAGCCTGTGGGATGCAGCCTGTGGAAGCCTCACTGCTCCAAGGAGTATTTAAGTGAGAGAGCAGTGAGGTGGGTGGGAGGGTAAAGAGCATCAGCTGAAATACCAAGGGCCAACGTGAGAGGCAGAGGTTGTAGTACTACCCTTCTGTCCCTGAGATGTGTTCTGATTGAGACACTGGTAGGACTCAGTGTGCCCTCCTCAGAGGTTATCCGTTTTGAAACCCATCTCATATGAAACCTCTGCATTGAAAAATTGAGTTGTATCTTTAGGTCTTTAAAAACACCTTTGTATCTGGACTTATGGAACAAATACAAACTTTTGCTGTAAAGGAGAGCTTCCAAAGGAACAGCTTGACTACTTTAGAGTAGTGCTCTGTAGCTTCAGTTATGTCGTGGTGTCAGTTCTTGGAAGATCTGGTAAGCTAGTTATTCAAGAACACCTTGGAAATCTTGTCTGTGGCTTAAGTACTGGGAAGTAACTGTCATCTGTTGCATGTTTATGTAAAAGGTATATATCAAGTGGAAGAGTTGATGGATAGAATACAACTGTTCATATGATCCTAATGTGTGCATGTGGAAGGAGTAGTTTCCCAAGTAAGGCTCATTTCCAGACAAGTTCAGTTAATATCTCTGTACAAGTATTAAATGACTTACAGTGATTTTGCTCTTAGTGTCATGGAATCAACAACAAAGATTGCTGTTACGCAAGGTAAAGCAGCGTGGCACTATAATGCCTTTGCTTGACTGGCTGTTTTGATAAGGACCTACAATGAGAGAGGACATGAGAGGATTTAGCATATAGTGCTGCCTTGTGAAAGTGGCTTGAGTAAAAGTTGTTTGGTGCTGGTGGGATCTTACCTAGGGTAGATGCCTGCAATGTTAATCTTGCAGCTGCCTGATGTAACAGCAGACCTGTGCCTTACATCTCAAGGGGCAGCACCTTACAGAGAGGAGCTCACGCAGCTCCTCTGCAAAACCCAGAAAGGAGGTAAGAAACAGTAGCGCTGTGTGAAGTGACTGTAATGGCAAGCTTTATCCACAGCTTCTGTCGCCCATGTTCTAACACATTCATCGTCAGTGGAGGTGTTTGGTACTTGACAGCATAAGCACGCCGTGCCGAGTTATACTACTAGAAAGGTGCAAGACCAGTGATGTTTGACTGGGTGCCATTAAATTACAGCACAGGAACTGTGTGGCTGTAGGTGGAGAGAGACATTAGATAAAGCATCTTGAGCAATCCTAGCAGCAAGGCCGTGGTAAAATCTGTGGAAGAAATGGAAAGAAACTTGATCTTTGATAGTATGAACTCTGTGGTTCTCTCTCTTGTGTATGGGCAAAGGGAGGAGTTTAATGGCAAGTTTAGCATACAGGTTATCTTTAGAAGCGTCTGTAAGCAGTTTATTGTTAGGTAGGATGCAAGACTTTGTGGGTTATGGCCTTAGTTACAGTGAAATATTTGACAGACAAATACTTGAAAAAGCGAAATCTTCCTGCTTTAACAATATAACAATTTTGTTTTGTTTTGACATAAGGGCTTGTTCAGTCTTTCTCAGTTCATAGCCTTAAATGGCCAAAAATGCAGTTTTATTTTTTTCTTTCGTTTCCTAACTGTCTGTACGCTTTTTTTTTTAATCCTAGTGATGTGAGTAGAGAAGTTATCCTTCACCAGGGAAAGCCTTCCTGAAATAGTCTAGTCATGACCTTACTACGATTTTTCTAAGGAGACCACCACAATGTGAAAACAGTAGAATAAAATCATAGTGAAATGGTCAGTTCTTTCCAGCATCACTGCTGACTGAACACCCTGAAGTAACACAAGGATATAAATAAAGCTGTAGTGTACCTCTGTAAGCAGAGTCTGTGGTTTGAAAGCGCCTCGGGGCACATAGCTGCTGTTGTAAACTCTATTTGAAATTAGTAATTGGAACTGTAGGCATTAGGTCTGACCAATGTGCAGGCCAGTGCTTTTTGTTGGTTCAAAAAACTTGCACTTTAGTACTTCACACTGAAACTGATCTTCTCTTGAAGCCAGGCCTTGGGAGAGGATTCTGCTGCAAAATCCAGGCTGTCTGTCCATGATACGGTTAGACTGACAGTGATGGGCTGTTGGTTAGCTGTGCCTTGCAGAGTGTGCTGGGTGGTCCGTAGCCTTGCAGGTCTGGGATAGGGGTGATGTTTGGCTGGTGTCCGCCTTTGGGCAGTGATACGGGGACACGCGGGCCAGGCTGGAGGAAGACTTCTCTTACACGTTGTGGATGGTGATGCTAGAATTCAGATGGAGGAAAGAAATGTAGGTGGTCAGATTAGTCTTGAAAAAAAAAAAAATACTACCTTGGCAATTTTTTTACTATTATCTGGAAACTAATTGGAGAAAATAATTAGGAGTGATGTAGTTTTTTCATTGAGATGTAAGGGAGTAGTCCAGATAAGATAACAACAGTTTATTGCCTCTTAGAGTGCAACTTTTGCAAGGGTTTGATTATCATTTTATAACCATCACAACTTTATTGTTCCGGAGGAACTTTTTTGCTAAATCGGAACAGCTTCTGCCCTTAAGGTGATGCCTGTGTATTTTGCAGCTTACTGCGGCACCTTGGACTGTGTGCTGACCAAGCATGAAGCCCTGCAAGTCTGAGTAGGGAGATAATACCCACCCAGCGCGAGGGTGAAGTCAGCGAGGCCGAGCAACTGCGTGCAAGGGGGTTACGTAAAGCTGGGTGTGGAGCAGGCTTCTTCTTTATGAAACACGGCTGACTGCAGGGATCTGATGTGCAAAGAGCTGCGAAAATATGCTGCCTGGGAAAGACTCCTTGGGATAAGAAATCCTGCTGTTGCAGATAGATGTGCTAGTGGGGTGTAAAAGCAGACAGTTGGTCAAGGATTGTCTTTTTGCCTTCACAAACAGGAATTCCTGGAAATATTCTGAGCAAATGTTATTTTTATTTACTAAGATATTGAGGGGTAAATGTGTATGTTTCTCTGTGTGCGTAATTCTAATAGTATTACATGGTTCAGTCATTTTCATTAACTTGATAACTCTTAAGCAACAGCAAATGGGATGAGCAAAAATCACTTTCCTCGGCAGATGTAGTTCAAGGATCATAGAATCATAGAACAGTTTAGGTTGGAAGCGACCTTGAAGACCATCTCATCCCAACCCCCCTGCCATGGGCAGCGACACCTCCCACTAGACCAGGTTGCTCAAAGCCCGGTCCAACCTGGCCTTGAACACCTCCAGGGATGGGGCATCCACAGCTTCTCTGGGCAGTTAGTTCCAGTGTCTCACCACCCTCAGAGTGAAAAATTTCTTCCTAATATCTCATCTAAATCTCCCCTCTTCCAGTTTGAAGCCATTCCCCCTCACCCTATCACTACATGCCCTAGAAAAAAGTCCCTCTCCAGCTTTTTTGTAGGCCCGTTTTGGATACTGGAAGGGACTATAAGGTCTCCACTGAGTCTTCTCTTCTCCAGGTTGGACACCCAGAATTTTCAACATCATTTGAAGCTGTTATTTAACGTGGATTCTTGCCATGTATAATCATTCTTCATCCTTGTACGTATTTCAGAATGACAGGAATTTAAAAGTTGGAACCTTTCTACAAGTCCCTTTCTTTTATGCTGATTGTCTCTCCAATTAACCTGCAATGTAATTCTGGCAGTATTTCTGAGCTGATCCTGCGTATGACACCCCCCAGTCAAACGTAAAAGCCGTAATGAGAAAACATGGGGAGTTAGCAGTGTGCATCTGATGATGGGCAATGTGGAAAGCTACCTGAAACAGTAGAGGAATCGTGAGCTTCTCCTTGCCCTGTGTTGTGCAGTCACTTACAGGCTTGAAACCCCAGTGTGTGGTATAGCATCATCTCAACAGTTCTTATCTCTTGTGTCTACAAACAAAAGAAGCGAGCAAGAGAAAATGAGTATGCTTGTCCAAGGGAGATTTGTTCTGTGATCGTGTTTAATCAAACATGTAATCAACATTTAATCAAACATTTAATAAACTGCTTGCATTTTTCCTTCTAATTAGTTGCTGCCAATTATTGGGATTGAAGAGTGAGTTTCAGGGCGGATTCGGACAGAAATAACCCAGAGGAAAACAACGAGCTGCTGCTCTGCCTTTGTTTCTGCCTTTCCAGCTCCTGCTCAAAAGCTGCATCAGCTGTTTATGCATCCGCCTCCTTAGCAATGATAAGGACAATGGTAATTTGGTAGATTAGAATAGAAATTTAACTTTTTATTTTTCCCTTTAAGAGGGATTTAGGTTATCTTACAAACTCATCAGCATGTTGTGATCACACCAGTGTTGTAATGGGGAGGGGCAGGTACCAGAGAATCTAGATAAGTCCATAAAGGGAAACAAATGTAGAAGATGCAGCTGAACTGTTGGCCTTAGGCTTTTTTTCTGAGAGGGAGAACAGGGTATGAATAACAGAGCTCTGGTATGATGGTATGATTTAGCTTGTCGAGGCAGCTCCTAGAAAATCTGAGGAGGCCCGAGAAATTGTCTGGTTCTTCCAGTTATGCAGTGCAGCAGACTTCCCAGCAGATACGAATCTGGGCTACAACACAGGCTGGTTAGAAAATGTAATAGCATTTTGGGGGTTGTCTATCAGCTCCTGTGTGCCCTGGCCAAATTTGGAAAGTTGCAGTGTTAAAACACGTGTGCTCAGTCACTGATGGAAGCGATGGGTGTACCGGCTGCCGTCTAGGATAAGTTATGAAAAAAACAAGGGCAGGATTAATTAGAGCACCCTGTGTGCGTGTACCCCAGTGTGTCTGTGTGAGACAGATTAGTAGCAAGATGTGCTGTGGAAGGTCAAGGGTGTGGGAGACAGCAAGGCAGATGCTGTGGGTGTTGGCCCAAGGCAGAGCTCTGAAGGTGACCTTTTGGGCAAAGCGATGCCTACAGGAGGGCTGAGGCTAATCAGAAAAAATTGTCTGGTTCAAAGAGATAGGATGCTCTAAATTCCTTGCAAGAAAACAGGATTTACATCGAAGAAGTTACTGTCTGTCTCATTCACTTTACCTTATGGAGAGATGTGCATTTTGTTTAACAGCTTGGATGAAAAACAGGCAGTAGTTGTGTTTTATGATTTACAAGTGTTTGGATTTTTTTTCCTCCTCATACTGCACTGTAAACAGTCACAGAATCACAGAATTTTCAGAGCTGGAAAGGACCTCTAGAGATCATCTAGTCCAACTCCCCTGCTAAAGCAGGATTGCCTAGAGCACATTACTCAGGACTGCATCCTGAGTCAACTGAAGCAAACAAGAAAATTGGTGTTCTGGCAGACCTATAGATATGCCACTGCTTAAAGCAAGAAGCCTGTGCACTGGAGGAAATAGGGAAAATGTTAATCTTTCTTTAAAAGCAAACTTCAGTGTAATGTAAAACAGATAAAATTCCTGATAAAATAGGTATGTTTGTAACACAGACATAGATGCACTTCTGTGAAGTGGACACTAGGACAGGAAGTTTTCACCAGGTAGGAGGGAGATTTCTCAGAGGTACTGTTTTGCCCTCTTCAGGAGCAGAAAGTATCATGAGTGATGGAGACACTTTGTCTCGTGGTCTAATCTCTGCTTCAGCTTCAAGTTTGCACTTTGTGACCTTGGCTGATCCTATGCATAACAATCCTATGTCCATCCCTGCCCAAAGCTTTTGGTGTATTTCGATTAATCTTCATTATCTACATTGCCTTGATGTTAGAGGGTTGGCAGCAGTACCATGTTCCATGTGTTGGATTTCTAACTCCTCAAACTACAGCCCCATCCAATGAGACCAATGGAAAACTATTCTCTTACCTGAAGCTTTTGGTAAGGATTTTGCCCAGGGTATGTGGTTCACATCAGCTATTTATATTATTCTGTATGCTGTATAATAAAACACATTTATTAATATGCTGTCTCTCCATTTAGATCCTTTTCTCTTGTAGGTAGGGCCATACTCAAATATTGCACGTTGCAGACAATTTACGTGATTTCCCGGATCATGTGTAATTTGAGCAAATCACCAAGATGATTCACTTCAGCACTGTCAAATGCTGTATCCTGTTGCTTCTCAGGGAGGTTGGCCACGTGTCAATAAATGGAATATTTTCAAACAGTATGATCATCACTTGCTGGAAGCCAAGCTTTCGCTTTATTGCAAGCCTCTCTAATGAGGCTTCCAAATGTAGTAAAATCATTTTTCTTTCATCTATGTTGATGTAAACTCAACCAGAAAAGTCAGTTGCAGGGGAAGGAAATTCCCATTATTGGTATTGGCATCTGAATCTGTTCAAATGGAGAAAAGCAATTCAGTTTACATTTCTTTAATTTGTACCATGCATTTTCTGCTGAACATCTTTTTCTTCTCCAATACGGTACTAGGTTGCAGAATTCTGCTTTTCAGATTCCAAGCGCTTTTCTGTATTCTATTGACATGGTTCATACAGGTTTTTGGAGGGAGCTGCATAGCGAAATAAAGGTGAAACCTAGTTTTAGATGGTACTGGAACTGCTTGTAGCCAGATTTTCATTTGGGGCTTAACCAGCCAGTCCTCTTCAAAATAACAGCTGCATTCATAAGTTCCCCAAACTAAAAGCTGAAGCTTGAAATGCATCTCAGAGAGCAAACAAAACAGAGGAACTGTCTGCGTGAGTTATGTGAGCCTAAACTGATGCAGAGTTTGAGGAGAAAAGATTTCTACGGACATCTCTTACTTAATTATTTTGTGCTAAACATTTCCATGGATGTCCTTTTAAGCTCATGAAAAACTTTGGATTGGTATCTGACAGCGTGTATAGCTGACCACAGGAACTTCTCAGCATAGGCTCTTGTTGTCAGTGACGTCTGTGAATCTATGACTGACTCTGGTTCCATAAATGAAGAGGAAAATTCGTCCCTTGCATATGCAAACAGTGGTCACTTGGTGAGTGGAGGAGACAAGAAACCACAAGTGCTCTCAAAGCTAATGAAACTTGGGGGAGACTTGGTGTCTGACTTCTACAGTGCCAAAACATTAGGGCCATGCCTTACGCAGGGGAGGGGAAAGAGCTTCAGTCAGGTTTCTCTGATGAACAGACATGTTAACTTTCTTGCATTAACTTTCTCTTGTTTGTATAATGAAGTTTTGCATGAAGAAAAAAGCCCCAGACACCTATATATCTTTCTTGAAGCCTGGCTGGAGATGAATAAACTCATTATTGCATGGCAAGTTGCTGAACTTAAATAAGTCTGTAATTTCTGCCAAAAAAATGCCCAGTCTCTTTTAGAGATCCAAGAAGTGAAAAAAAAATTGTGTATTACACATTTCTCATGCATGTCTCAGTGGGTGTCTGGCCTCTATAAAAACTCCCAAAAGGTTTATTCGAGGCTGTTTGCCCAAGTCTTGGAAAGTTGCAGTGGATGTACAATATTTGGTTTCAGGGTTAGTGGATTGAAAGTCATTTCTAGATGAAAGCTGGCTTGGCAGCCACGCTTTTCCCTCTGTACCCCTTGGTTTTAGCAGAGTGGAGGTGTGCGTTCATTCTCCCTCGCAGCATGCAAGAGACCTGCAGAACCTGCAGTGCCAGCCTGGGGCCCAGCAGAACCTTGTCTCACTGGCTGTACTGGACTGATGGTCTTTGTGCAGCACGCTTATGTTGAAGGTGAGAGCAGCTGAAGCTCCTTCTCAGAATGTCAAGGCAAGCCACTAGAGTGCTTTTATTTGGGTAAAAGGCAGGAATCCAGAAAAAGACTTATGAAAGTTAATGGAGCACCTGTAGCATGCTGGAGAGGTGATGAGGAGGGGTCAGAGGGAGAGGTGTGGAAGCAGCAGCTTCTAGTTTACACACAAGTCTACTTTACGTACCTTTTTTTCCTTTTAAATTAATTTATTTTGTTTAATAAACTCAATTCTGAGCTTTGATTAGCGTGTGAGATTCTAACAGACGCAGAGGACTTTTTAGGTTGGCTTGCCATACCTGTGCCCTTTGTAGAAAGGCATTTGTAAGAAGCAGATTCCCAGATACTCTTAATTCATTCTTGAGATTTATAGGATTATGACAAAATTTATTCTTCAAAGCCACTATGCTGTTACAACAAATGCCTCCAAGTGGTCTCAATATGCTGAGCATCACCTTCGTAGGAGACCTACAAGCTCTCTGCAAACCTTTCAGAGACTTGAAGAAGTCACATTGTTTTCTTGAATCGTTTTTTTTTGCTGTCAGAGTTGGTTTGCACTGCTGGAACCCCAGAGTGCCGTGGTAGTTCTCAGAGTTGATGGTGTGGGATGCTTTACAAATGCACAGCCTAGAGGGATTACGGTCTAGTTAAGACAAACTATGGATAATGGTTCTGATAAAGGATTGTTTCTAATATGGTTTCTCTTTCTGTATGCTTTTGTCAGGTAGCTGTGTGCAAGCTCCGGAGAGACTGTTAAAAGTGACTATGGCAGATAACCTAAAACTAAGAGATGTCCTGAAGGGGTCAGATTCTCAGAGGGTAATTGCCAGGCACTTTTAGAAAGTCCGTTTACTGTAGGCTAAGACAGGTTGGGCACTTAAAATTCTTATGTGAGCTTGAGAGACCAAACCTGTTCACCTTTTGTCATCTTTTCTTTTCTTTTGCTTTCCTCTAACAAAAAAAGACAATTGCTGTCTGAAGAGTTATGCACGTTGTAGATTAGCTTACCAGATGTGTTGCACTTCTTGAATCTGAATTCCCCTTATCCAAATAGAACAGGGAGGGAGGTATTGGGAAGGCTTACATGTGACGTAAATATATTTAATCTGAAGATCCCTCTCTCTCTCTGTCTCTCTCTCTCAAGAAGATATAGTGAGATATATAGATAGGTAAATATAGCTAGATTTATATTATCAGCCCAAATCCCTGTAATGTTTCTTTAACCTTGCTCGGTAGCTGGTAACAGTATGCCATTTGCATTAATACTGGTAAACCAATATTTGTGATTCAGACAGTTTATCTGTAATAATAGAGAAGAATCATTTGATGCCTTAATCTGATTGATAGTGCTTAAGTCTAAAACCACTAATGAAACAACTTTCTGGGTGTCTTAACGTACGTCGTGATTCTATATTATTCAAATAAGGGATAAATATATGCTGTCCCTATGTAAAACTCATCTTGCCTTACAGAAGCCCCAGAAACCATGAATATATTTGATTAACCAAAACATGGGAAGTAGCTGTTTTAATAAGGGGACATCGGTAGTTAAAATTCTGAGAGAAAGCTCTCTATGAAATACGTATGCAGGTTTTACTAGCCTTGGTGCACACAGGTTGCAAATTAAAACATATATTGAACAGTAAGTAACTTTATGTCGGGTCACAGTGAACAGTGAGGCAGGAGCCGAAAGGGAGCCTGAGAATACACCAAGGTTTGCTTTCATCTGCCAAAAATCTTTTATTTTTGAGAGCTGCTCTCTTTCTAGATGGATATCTGTAAGAGCAACCTGATTTCGTTGGCCTTCTCGTACAGGTGTGGGTGGACCAGATTTTTCCCCACTGGCTTTGATGGCCGTGCCTATGCTGGGACAAAAAAGATCTATTCTCTTCTTAACCCTGCTCTGCCCTCTTCATCCCATTTTTCTTTTCCAGTCAGAATGGGCCTACAGTTCAGTCTAGCTTTTACTTCAGTACAAGAAGATACCAGTGAAACAACTTAAAACAAACCAGTTCAGGAGATTTTGAGAGTGAAAAATAAAGTTTGGCTGCAAAACCTAGAAGCTGGCTACATCCTTAGTTGAGCGCTGCAGTTTGCACTAAGCTGTGTGCTACCACAATAAAACAGCTCCTAGTATCTGAGCTGTGGTGTTTAAAGGCAGGTAAGACTCCAGTTTCTACATAGATTTATCGGTAGGTAGGCAGAAGCATAGATGCATGTGTTGATTTGACTTTATGCATTGCTTCAGCCCTTGTTAATTCTTAGTTTCTGTTGCAAAAGATGTGGTCTTCAAAAGGAGGCAGACAGACAGCGAGCTTGATTATCGTGTCTGATGCAGGTCAAGGATTTACTGGCAAACCTCTCTGTTCAAGAGTTGATAATGCTCAGAAGCAATGCAGAAGCCAACTGTAATTATAGGTAGAGTTTGGAGGAGTGGTACTGCAACTGACTTTAGATGCGATGGTATCTCAGTCTAAGAGAATAGGCATTTTACTAATACTATTAGCTAGTTTGGTTTGAGAAAAGAGTATAAAGTTAGAGGGATCTGTGCAAAGGTAGGAGGAATTCTGTTTATTGCTGGACAAAGCTTACCGAGGGCATCAAAATGCAGCTGGCATGGAGTATGAATGTAAAGCTGTATCAGTCTGTCATTGCACTATCTGTGCCCTCCCAGCTCTCCCTGCCGTGACAAGGACATTCCCAAGATCGTGATGCTTTGTAGGGGAGAAACTTTAAGTCTGAACTGAACCTGCAGCCCTGCACTTTCAGCTTGCAGCATTTTTGTAGAGTGTGCCCTTACTTGTAAGTCCTCTTAGGAGCTTTGGCGTAAGAAACCTATTAGCTGTGGCCACAGGAGCTTCAGGGTATCTCCTGACAGTAAATGCCTCCAGTTAACTGCCAACAGGGTCACTGAGTGTTTTCCTTTACATTTACTGCTCTTTGTTCCATGTGACTCTTTGTGACTGACCATCCTAATTTGTTGTTAACTTTCTTAAAATGACTTTGTACTGGCAGCCCTTTCTAATCCTAGAGTGGTTTAGGTTGGAAGGGATGTGGAAGATGATCTAGTTTCAACCCCCCCTGCCATGGGGGGGGGGTCCCACTAGACCAGGTTGCTCATAGCCCCATCCAGCCTGGTCTTGGACACCTCCAGGGATGGGGCATCCACAGCTTCTCTGGGCAACCTGTGCCAGTGTCTCACCACACTCACAGTGAATTTTTTTTTCCTAATATCTCATCTAAATCTCCCCTCTTCCAGATTGAAGCCATTCCCCCTCATCCTATCACTACGTGCCCTTGTAAAGAGTCCTTCCCCAGCTCTCCTGTAGCCCCTTTAGCTACTGGAAGGCTGCAATAAGGTCTCCCCGGAGTCTTCGCTTTTCTTCTCCCAGCTGAACAACCCCAACTCTCTCAGCCTGAATGCCATTTCACACAATTGCTGACCGTTGTTACATTGTGCTGTTTGAGCACATAGGGTGTTCTCTTTGAAATGAAAAAGCTGATGACTCCTGTCATCTGGAAAACTGAAAAATACTATCTGCTTTTTGGATCTACTTTTGGCACAGGGGAGAAGTAGAAGTATCCATTTCTCATTAGCTTTCAGGCTGGAGCAGTTCTAGCAGCATTATCCAGAAACGACACTGATGAAGTCTTCATCCATTGAGTCAATGGGGGTTGTACTTCCAGCTTCACTGTAGGTAGCTTTTCATGGCAAGCCTTTCGATATTGTTTCATTTGCCTTATGTTCCAATTTAGTACTGGAGGAGTTGAGGGGACACTAATACCTGGCTTCCTACTTCAGCATAATAGATGTTAAGAAGTGGCTTACAGTTTTTCCTGTAATTTGGCAATGTCTGGGAAGTCAGAAGTAAACAAAATACCAATCTGCTAAGTAATGTATTTCCTAGTGAATAGGGGATTGCCCTTGCCCAAGTTGTGTGAAGATTTCCTTGATGAAGAAGAAAATCTGCAAACCTGATTTCTAGGGCTCTGCTGCCAATGGAAAATAGAAGGTTTGGGAGTCTTTTTTTGCTGAGTAGTGACTTACTCTGTCATTTAAGAGAATAAGACACTAATTTGTAACTGCTGGCATAAATTAACATGGGAGGAGAGTTGCTGAGAATAATGTAAGATGTAAATTTGTAGAAGCTTGATTTGGGAGAATATAACATTTGGTTTATTGTTGCATTACCAAGAAGTTTTATCAACAAGTGCAGAAAACTTCTGCCTCAGTATGACAGGTAATTGAACATATCATGGCACTGGAGAGCAAGTATGCAATAGTAAGCATCCTTCTGATTATAAGCCTGTTAGTGTGAGGTTATTGCTTGTTTTGTTTGTCAAATGTAAGTACATTTGTATGTTTCTAGAAGCCTCTAATAGCTTCTGCAGTAAGAGTTTAATACAGATATTAAAAAGATAAATACCATATCTGTCCCCAGAAGGGATACTGTCTTCTGCCTCGTGATTCTGCTGCCTCTTCTCAGGTCTCAGTCATCACCGGTGCCTTGTGACCTCAGAAGGACTTTTGAAAGGGATGGGTCATGTGTTTGCCTTTTGCAGAGGGTCATATTAACACTGGGGTGACTGGGGTCATGGGGAGAGAAAGGGAGCTGGGAGCAGAGAGGACATGCGTGCTCTTTGCAGTGCTTAAGGAAGCAAGCAGTTTATTGAAGCCAAAGGATAATGCTGGAACAATTTAGCCTGCAAATTTGAAGGACTCTGACCTTTGGGAAATTAATGTCCTGTAATGGAAGATACAGTGCCAAAACAGCTTGGTTTGAAGATGGTTTTTAATAAGTTTATAAAGCGATCACATGGTGTGGCTGCCTGCCATAGCTGGGAGCTGGATCTGATAATGTCTGGTGGTGTAAGCCTATGGCTGAAGACTGAACCCTGCCCAATTGCTTATAATTGTCATCAGGTACTAAATATGTCTCTGAATGTCTGGTAGGACAAATAACTCGTTGCCTTTAGTAATTTTTCTGTCCAGCTGTTAATCATTCCTTCTCCCCACTGATGGCTCTTCAGTTTTTTTCTCAGAAGACTGTGGTTAAAGGTTTTGTGTCCCTGCTGGGAAAGCAGCGAGTGTGGGCTCCCAGAACCTGGGGTCACTAGTTCCAAGAAAAGAGTCTGGCAGAGTTCAGCATCACTGATCCATCTTAAATGCCTAGTTTAAAAAGAAAACAGAGCATTTTGAGTTTGTATTTACTGCCTTAATGGCTTTTATGTCTTGGGATATACAGATTTTATTTCTGCAATACCTATTTTTTAATGCTGAAATTAGTAGCCCTGTAATGTTTCATTAAACCATTACTGAAACTTTGTCTTAATATTTAGTGACTAAAGGCAGTTTATTTCCTCTAGTTACTGCTTACAGCGCCTGGTTTCTTTCTTTCATGACTTTTTCCTCCCTGCTACTTGAACCTCTGAAGTCGTGACGATGGAGGCTTTGCTTTGTCCTTGCTCTTGCAGGATGAGGGGTTAATGGGTTTCTATGTGGGTCTTTGCCGTGAGATGCTGGTGAACGTTTGCGTGTGTTGTGGTGGGAATTTGTGGCACGTGGAAGCATTGGGGTGCTGCAGGTGTATACTAGAGTGATGCTACTGCTGCCCTACCAAGATCCTCTTATTATCTAGTCCCTTTCAGGGTGCTTTGTTTTGATACAGCACTGTTAAGAAGCACTTTTATAGCTGTAAATGAGATGATACAATGCTTTGAAGATGTGGAGAAGATCAGATGGTTCTACCAAATGTCATGTGTGAATGGGGTGGTGGTGTGAAAATCACTTATGGTGTTGTAGTGTCTGATGTATGATGGCTCTTATTGCTTGGACCATTGCCTGTTTATGGAAACAAGGAAGAAATGCAGGAATGTGGCTACCCTTTGGGATTATTTTTTTTCTACTTAAAAGGTCCTCTGTGACAGCCCAAACTCTTGTCACTTTATTTTCTTTCTCCTTTGGATCTACGATGCTTTACTGACTGAGAAAATTGAGGACTCCCTCCCTCAAATGCGAACTTTTGATCCATTTCAGAAATCTTTCCAAAATACTGATTACTGAAGGGGAAAAGCTTGCTGAAAGACAAAAGAATAGTTGGATATAAATTGGTAAAATTAACTCTGATTAATTGCCTGCTTGATAGCCCGTGTGCAAAAAAAAAAAAAAACCAAAACAAACCACAAAAAAAATCTCCGCATTACAAGCTGAGTCTTGCCATGTTTCAGATGCCCTCACGTAAGTTCCGTAGGCATGGATGGCTGCTGCTGCAAGCCGGGGCTCCCGAACAGGGAGCACCCCTGTGCTGGCGTTGCCACTTTTTTGCTTCCCTGATAGACAATAAGATGGAGTTCATCAGTGATGAAAAATAATAAAAGCAAGGATCCTGACAAATGTTTAGTAACAGATATTCAGGGTATTTTGCTGATGGAAAAACTAAGGCAAATGGGCTGAGCTTGCCTTTGAGCCAGGAGGATAAATGGGCTGTCCGCAAGGTTGCGGATGGTCAGTATTGGCTGGTTTTCCTGCTTTGGGATTGCTTGCCCAGTGCCTTCCTCCTTGTCTGATAATTTCACTGTGGTGGAAAGTCTCAGTGGCTGCAGGTTTTTGCTCTGATACCTTAATATTTATACAACTGTCTTTAGTGCCAGTGTATTGCTTTTCTGGGAAAATGTGGTGGTGTTTTTTTTTTTAATATCAAAACTATACATTATTATTATTAGCCACTTTTTACATGGGAAATTTTGGAGGTGAAACTTCTTAGGCTATTAAACTACACTAATAACTTCTTAGGCTATTAAAACAGATACAAAGATTGCCTTTTACTTTTGAAATTGTAAATTCTGTTTGGCATTTTTCAATGTGTCACTCAGACCAGACAGCAAAACTATGTTACTTAATTTAACCATGGCTATGATATGTGACCTGATAGTAATTTTCTCTTTTAACTGTCATTCACTATAATGTTTGGGTCCTAGATGCTGTGGGGAATTAGTCCAAACTGTTTACTTTGAATGTTAAAAAAAAAGAAAAATCAACAAACTCAACCCCAAAAGCCAACTGTTCTACGTAGTTTGAGGCTGTGGTAAAACATCAATTCCAAAACATTGATTCATGTGCTTTTAGTAACTTGATATTGAATTCTCCTGTAAATCCATACATCATTCTAACTTAAATATGAAGTCACCTTGCATGGTAATTATTTTAATCGCCATTGCCTATGGTGAGGCTTGCATTATCCAGTAGAGTTTTTCATTGGTTTCAGGTATAGAACTAATAAGCTTTTGGGTTTTATTTGGTATTGCAGGCTAATGCAGTGGTTACTTAAATGTTTCTGTTTTCCCTTTAAATGTTGTAGTGTGTGATTTAGCAGAGCTATGTGCTGATGTCAGGAGGCACCCAGGCCAGCTGGGAATGGCAGCCTGGTAGGCTCTGGTAGGCTTCCTCTGGTAGGCTGTAGCTCAATTTTAAGCTACATGGGAAGAAAGAAGGGTCATGGACAACACCATGAGGAACACAAGAGTAGTGGTCAGTACTCCAAATGAAAATAGCTTGCTGCAGAAGACAGCACCTTTGTCATAGGCATTGGTACCTCTGGAAGCGTTCTGCCTAGCCTGGGCACATTCTTGTATCCCTCGCTTAATTTTTCTTAACTGTCTGGCTTATCTGCAGAATTTGCAGGTCCCTGCTTGTGTCTGAGCTGCAGTCCCGTACCCATGCAAGTGTCTGTGGTTTGTGCTGGGAGAGGAGTTTGTTGAAGTCTCTCATGTATGTTAAGCGCATGTCTCAGAAGGCCTGTCCTCTGCTAATGAAACAGCCCAAAAGAACATACACTAAGGCTGTAGGATGTATTTTTCTCTCTAGCTTTTTAAGCACCGTAGGAAGAAGTGGTGGCTGGTCCATGGCTCTGTCAGACTCCCAGAGGAGCTAATTCAGCAACCGTCTTGTCTCCATTGAGTCCCCTGCACAGACAGCCCCTTGTTGGGCTTGTGCCCCACAGCCTGCCTTGTTCTCTCTGTTTGCTTTTTCTTTGAGGGTCCTAGAGTTTCTCGTGCGTAGGATCAGCTTTCTTTCCATGCCTGTCCCTAAGCCCTTTCACGTGTGACGTGAGGCAGTTAGTGTGGTTAGGTGGTATTGCATGCTTGGTTGCATAAGGGATGTCTTGCTGCTCCCAGCCTGCAGCTCTGACCCGCCTGGGTGAAAAGCCTGGAGTTGCTGCCCTAGGAGATCTTCGAGGTGGAGAATCAGCTAATGCCAGATCTGAGGCACGTGGTTTCTTGACATCCTCGTTGTTTTGCGTACCTTTTGTTTGTAAAACAACTTATTTTCAAAAAAAGCTATTTCGGTAGAGGATTTTTCCCAAATTAACTGATCCTCAAAATAGGCATGCTTCTATGGTTTCTGGTCCCCTGGGCTTAGGTATAAAAAGTTCTCCTCTTTCAGGTAACCAAAGGGAAACACCCCCTGCTTCTGAAAAAGGGGAAGACCCAGCACTCCAAGCCAACCTTGGTAATAGTTTCCTTCTTCCAGTACAATTTGAAGCGTGTGTGACCTCATACCCAACAGCAGGCACCCCTTCTCTCCCCGCTTGTGGGCTGGTCTCGCTTAGTCCCCTCTGCTGGGGCAACGCAATCGGTTTCAGTAAATCCCAGTAAATTTCCAAAGTCCATTTTTGGGGGGGATTATAGAAAACCTTTGGACTGACTCTTTCTCAAGTAGGTTTGGCAACCGGCTTGCAAGTATTTTTCTTCTTCAAAGTAGAACAAAGCTTATTCAGTGTGTATGCAGGCATGGCAAGAAATGCAGCCTTTGCTTTCAGTCTCTATTCTTCCAGGGGCTCTGGAGCAGTCCTGTCTGAAGCCTGGTGTATTTCAATGGCAGTTTTGAGTTGTTCTGTTTACTCCAGGGCAGATACAGCAAAAATGTGGCTAGTTTGGTTATTTTAAGTTTTAGCTTACAATACTTGGAATGTTTTTGAGTAGGCTGCTGCCCTAAGTTACAAAAAGAGTGTTCCCCACCTAATATTTCTTATTTATCTTGCTTAGCTGTGCGAAAGTCATGGTTTCAACAATTTGGCTGTTAACTCTTTCTCTATGAGATTCATATTTTCTTCTCAAAACACAATTGGAACACATCTAGCCAGCCTCAGGTGATGGTCTGCAGCAATGCTGTCACACCATAATGGCAGTATGTTAATCACCCTCCACTTACAGGCTACTGTCATCTGCACAAGGGCTTTGAAATTCTCTGCAAGAGGTGCTTGGTTTCATTTTCTTTTTAGTTTCCTTGCTGAGCAACGACCAGTTCTCTATTGTGGCTGTGCAGTGCATGCTGCTTCTAGGCCAGAGAAACTCCAGACTGGTAGAGTGGGAGAAGGGAGCAATTTGTGTCATGGATGCTGATTGATCGTTTGTCCCTTTGGGCATCTTTGTAATGGCCTCCCAAAAGAAAGACTTAGTGTATCGGGTGGAAAACTGGAGGAGCCATTGTGTATTCAGCAGTGTGTAGCAGTTGCAACTATGGACAACAGACGCTCTTAGATAGAAAAGCAGTGAGGGCAGAGTTAGGCAGTCCCGCTCCGTGACCTCCCCCAAAAGGGTCTTTGATTTTCACATATGGGGGTTAGTGGGAATGAGGATGAGAGATTCCTGTCTTATGGTTACTGAGGCTTTTGATTTTTAAGTTAAATTTCCTATATCTTCAAAGTGAGGAGAGGGTTCTGACATATTTAAGTAGCCCGTGTATATTGGGAGGGTGGCATGGAGCAGGGGTGGCTGGGCTTTGTGCCAGGGACTCAGTCCTGCTCTCAAGACTAAAGCAGAAGTGGTTTGTTTTGCTTGATAATTTGTCAAATGCAGTGACTGAGCTTGATCTGGCTGCCTGTACCTGAATCTCAATTCTCATACCAGCACAGCAGATGACCGACTCTTCAGATCTGCCTCAACTGGCTCTACCAATTGCAGTTCTCAACATTTTGGTGTATAATTAGTAGGCCTCTCCAGTGTCTTATCTCTGGCGTTGCAGGATGACTAGAACTATTCCCCATATGGCCAAAGCAGTGTTTGGAGGTTTGGGCCGTTCTGACAAACCCCAAGTGTTTGAACTCTGCTCCTGCAGGAGCCTGGCTGAATACAAGTGTTTGAACTGAAGTCCAAGGACGTGTCTAAACCATGGGGCACTGTGCTCTCTGGTGTCCCCGCACCCAGGCTGCCCACCATCTAGAACAGGGTATGGCAGTATGCTGTGTCTGTGTCCCTGGTCACACACCTGGGTGCGTGTCCCTTTCTGCCCAGAGAAAACCACAGCACTGGGGCTGATGCACACAGAGAGTCCCATCCCAGCCTTTAGCTTGGTGCTTGCTTGGGCTGGGACGATGGAGCGTACTCGCTTTGTGGGGCTGAGTCTGTACGTGTTTGCTTGCACGGCTGCTTGTGTAATTTATTAGCTTTTCTTTGGGCACAGCTATGGGATGTGGGGGTTGTTGCCTATGCTGAGGCCAGCACAGTTAGGTCCATCTGACGCAGTGCAGTACCAATTGCCAGACAGAATTTGAAATTATTGTGGTTTTGAGGGACTGCTTCCAGAATGGATTGTCCGTCTTGAGCAGTGGATCTACGGGGATGTACCTGCGATGGAGCTGGAGCGGGATGGCACAGCTGGGCAGGGTGCTCCAGCTGCAGGGCAGTCTCTGTTCTGGGTCTGACCCGTGCCTGTACCCTTCCTTTGTCCCCTTCTCCGCTCTGTTCGCTGGGCTACTCTGTGCAGCCGGCGTGGGTATCTTTGTGCTTGTGATAAAGACATGCCATGGGACAGCTTAAAGGTTTTTTGGCAAGGGTTTCAAGTAGAGAACTACTGATGCAAGTCACTGTGTGTCTGTAGCTCTGGGAAGTGTTCTGTGTACTAAGATGACAGGGGTAGAACAAGGCTTTAAATAAGAGGGTAAGTGTTTGCGAGGTGCTGTGTTCATTCTCCCTGACATTTATACATGTATCTTTGGATCAAAATCAAAGATCTATCGAGCATGTAGAATGTGCCGTGGTGCAATTCGCACACTCTGAGGCCAGATGAGAAACGAAGAGCAAAGTAGAACTGACTAAAATGGAGATGCTCCCTCCCCAACATCACCCACTTCTACCTCCGCTCACCTGGCAGCTGTATCAGCCCCGGCAGTGCAGCTGCTAAATATGCATCTCGGGTCGCTTCTGAGACCGTGATTCAGAAGCTGCTGAAGTGCTTCCTAGGCAGGGAATGGAATTGAACAAGTGCTTTCCTGAATTTGAATCAGGTTCGTTAGTGCAGATTTTTTTGTTTGCATTCTAGTACAAAGCAACCCTTTTCCATTAGGGTTTGTTTTTACATTTTTCCCATGTTTCCAACATTAACTATTCCTTTTTTTTTTTCTTTTCTTTTACAGGAAAAGAGGAGTAGAAGTAGTACAGGTGAGTAAAAACTATATTTGATTTTTTTACCCCCTTTATTTTCTTATAAAGAAGGTTTATTGATTTTAAATGCTGTCATTTAGATGTCGTCATGACCTGGGCTTAATTATCCGCTGCATATACTGTTCCTGGAAAAAGAGGATCCCCCATTTGTGAAGCACATGTTGAGCCCATCTAGTCTAGTCTTAACTCAACAGCTGCCCTGGTGAAAGTGGGAATGCGGTTAGGCTTTTCTTGTGTCTGTTAATTAGTAAGATCTGATAGTTGATTAGGCGACATTACTCTGTGTTTATTACACTCACAGACAGTCAGGCTTAACAGAAACAGGAGCTGGCCTTTGCAAAAAAAACCCAAAACAAACAACTATGGCAGAAGGAATGTTCTCGTAACCCAGTGAGCAGAGAAATGATACTAGAGTGCTTTCAAGTTGTAGCCCATCTACAGGTAAGTTCAGGTGTTGGCTACATTTGTTCTTTCCCAAATCTGAATGGTCATATTTCACACAAGATGTTACTTAAAAGATGGTGGCAACTTGGGAAAGGAATTATGTTACCATGACAGCTGTAACACAGAGTGCTATAGTGCTAAAAGATCAAAGGGGAAGCATGCTCTTTCCTTCTGGCTTATATTCTGTACTTAGAAGAGCTGTGTGACACAGGTTTCATTCTTGCTGATGCTTACCTAGGGCGCATTTCGCAGTCTGAGGTGGTTAGTGTGTCCCTCACACTCTTTTCTTATATCTCAGTAACAGAGATGAAACTGCCTCAATAGAGAGGACAGAGGAGGAAAATGGGGCATTGGGCACTGATAGTTGAGGCTGCTCTTAGGTCCATGTGAAAGGTGCTTCTCAACACCGGCAGGGAATAGGGGAAAAGCACTTTTAAAAAAATAAATTGAAAAATCAGGCCATGTTATTTTAAAGAATTGACTATCAGAAAAGGCTTTAAAAAATTCTCATTGCTATTTAAACTGGAGAAAATGTCTTTCAGGTATGTGTGGTTGTTTGAGAACTGCATGGTATTACAAGGAAAAAGGGCATATACTTTACTATCTGCATTTAACCTTTCACCATTAGAGCATCATCTTCCTTACTAGTACCTCCTATTGCTCAGGGCTAAGGAGCAGCTTCTTTTGTCTTTTGTGATAGTAGCATCTACAGATTGCTAAATGCAAACCAGCATTTGTGAAACATAGCTTCACAAGCAGCTCAGGGAGAAAGCTAGCCTATAATTGTGTCGCTGTTTACGGGACACTGTTATTTTAATAATACCCCAGTGTATTACAATCCAATGTCTGCATTAGTTATGTGTGCCTTGTGTCTTTACTGTATGTTGAAGCAGCGAGGTGCTCATATGAGATGAATTCAATGACGCACTGATTAGCTGAATAGAGGGCAAATTCCATTCTACCTTGCAGATTAAAGTTGCTGTCCTTCCACGGGTTGCCTGTTAGTCTTCTGATGTTTGCGTAGCTTAATGGCAAGTCATCAGATAGACACAAAATGATTGGAAGGGTTTTCTTTATTGGAAGAGCATTTTGAGGAAACGTTTGGACAGAACTAGACAGAACTTTGTGTAACAAAGTACTTCATGGTCTCAAATTTCACAGCATAGTTGAGATATCAGACTAACCTGTACTGGGAATTCGTGCCCCAAAGGCATACCTCGAATACTGGTGCCTACTGCTCTGCTACAGCAGGATGGATGGCTGTGTGTGATCACCCCTCACCTATCACTTGTGTGTTGCTTCATATATCCTGATGCATGTATTTGTAGCCAGTAGGGATTGCATCAGAAATGGGCTCTTTCTCCATCCAGCATTACTGGAATGCTTTGCTTGAGTCAGCTCATATAATCCGTCCCACTGGCCCTGCTTCTAGATGGAAGATGTCTTGGTGTCAATCTGCTGGACAAAATTTATTTGACGGAATATTGTTTTCCTGCATTAAGTAGCAATGTTTCTTTGATTTGTTTCCCATTCTCCTCCTTTAAAGAACCTATCCTGTTCAAGAGAACCCAGGTCTTACACCTAACAGTAGACAAGTAACTCAAAACACAAAACCACACAGGCTGTTTATCTGTTTTCTTCTTTACATAAATTCAAAAATTTTCTGAATGTAGACATGCTTTCCAGTAATAAGTAGTGAGTCGGAAGGTAAGGTTCAGTTACTGATTGCCAGATAGCAAAGTATGATGAACTGCTATGTGCTGACTTCTGTGAACAGATAAGAAATTATTCTTTTCCAATGATGTTTCACAGGAGCAGGAAAGAATTTCCTGCTACTAAGGGGAAGTCTTTGAAGTCTTCAAATAAGCACCTGTGTGACTTCTGTTTCCTTCCTGCAAGGAGGAATTAGGATGGTCCTCTATTCTTTACCTAATGATGATATCCTCCTGTTTTGCTTTCTTAAGGCTAATTGTGCTGTACAGATTATCAGCGAGCTGCTACTAGACACCAATTAACATTCTGTGACTTGTGTTCAAGTTCTGTGTTTTGTCTTGTCTCAGACTTTCAGGTCCAGCAGAAAGAGTGGTTCCAGCTTTCTATTTTTATTGAATGGGGAAACATGTGCATCTTCCAAAGAGAAATAATGGAAGAATAGGACTGGCAGTGGGATGCTAAGCAGGCATGCTCCTTTATCCAGCAGTAAGACATTATTCAAGCATCGCATTGAAAACAAACAAAGAACCTCTCAACTTGTGTGGTGATAAGTAACTGGGGGTCTTTTTAGAAATACTGATTAAATTATAACATAGTGAGAATTCACTGTGAACTCAATGCACAGGAGCTAAATATGTGACCATATATACTACAATTGAATAACATCCATCAAGCTATCTGGCTTGAAAGATAGTACAGTAGAAGAATTAAGTTTTCAGTGTTCTGAACTTGCCAAAGACAGTATGAGTCTGAGCCTGCACCCAAACATTTGGGAGCTTGACCGGGTTAGCTCATTTCTATTTTTGCAGTGGGCAGTGGCAGAACTCTGAATACCAACATCTTTAAGATCTTTCAGTGTTTTGGATCTAGATTTGCTTTCTGCAGCTTAAATCCCAAGTCAGTGGGACAGCTACAAACCAGTGTTATATTGCAAGAAAAAAACAAATGTCTTCCTTGCTTTTAAATATGGTCTCATAACAGGATACTGTGCTCTGTCTCTTACCTTGTGGCAGGTCATTTGCTTAATATTTTTAAGTAGACATCACCCCAGTGTCAGGGTGCTTTTTGAATTAGAGTGCTTACGTGTTTGTACCCCGTGAGGTAAGGAAGCACTCTTGTTCCAGTTTTGCAGGAGGGAAGACTGAAGGATGTGTCCGAGCTCCTACAGGGGGGCTGTTGTGGTACCAGTGGAGCTCCATCTGTGGCTGTCTCAGCAGGGATGTGGGGTGCCCTGGTGTCAGGGCTTCCCCATACTGTTCTGTGGGGCACAACAGGAAGGGAAGAGCAGGCGAAGGTGGTTGGCAGACCTGGCATTGCTGGTTTTCTTCCAGTGAAAGGCAGCACCAATTCAGCTGCACTTAATCTAAAGGTTGTTCCTGTGGCAGTTGCATATCTCCCCTTACAGGGAGGCAAAGAGCCAGGCCAGTCCGAACTGGCTTTCTCGGTGTCCAGATTGCTCCCTGTCATCCCCTCCTGTTTTTTCTCACCAGCTCACCAGCTCTTCCAGCCCCTTGCAGCTGCCTGCTCAGCCAGAGTGCCTTGAGCTGGTGGCCGTAGGATGCTCTAAACAGGTGACAAACGTGACCGAAGCCCATCTGCCGTGGCCTGCAGGCAGCCATGGGCAGGCAGCAGCTGGCAAGGCTGAGGCAGAGCAGTTCTTGCACTGGCACTGGGGTGACGCGCCAGTAAACGCTTACATTGAAGCATTTCTTAATAATTTCTTTCATCACCGTTTCAAGGGACCGACTGCCTCTGAAGTTATGCAGTGGTTATCTGATGAGACATTTATAATAAAAAATACTCTGTTTTTTTAGTAATGGAATCTAGCAAAGAAGGATTTGGGGTGATTTCTAAAAGGTAAAACTGTTTCTGATCTTTTTTAATAAAGGCTTGGTTTTGTTCAATTTCACCCCTCCATCCCCAAAACTAGCATAGGGCTAAATTTAAAATTGCTGGTTGTTGGTTCTTTTTTAGCCAGTAAAGTATCCAGTTTCTTACGACTTCGTATGCTGGTGAGTTTTTTTCTCCATCTACCTTGTTTTTCAGGAAAAATCTGTTTGGCTTAGTTTGAAGAATGTAAGATTGAAAACATGTGCAGTGAAGTGGAAATCATCACAAGTACCTCTGATGGGGACATGCATTTATTTTTGTTTCACAAGCTATGCAAATGCAGAATAATTAGCTACAGCCCTTTGGCTTCTGACAAATTGCCAGTTCGGTCTTTGTGTGACATAGTTTAGAGCCTTCGTATTTCTTGCGACTTCAAAGCCATTTCAAGCACTTCCATGCCCAAGCTTTCCTAGAGCTCTTGCTCACATTTTTTAATTTTAAAATAGCAAAGATTTCCTATTTTTGGTGGGTATTTTTGGTTCAAATGAACACTAATGCTCTCTTTTATCTTCGAAAGATGTTCTAGTCAGTTGGCTATAAAAGTGGGATTAGTCATTGTATTTTAAGCTGTGCATTTTTTAATAGCAGTGGGATATGGAGGACAACATGTTTTTCAATGTGGAACAGCTGATTGTAGTAGTTACAATAGCCTCGGCTGCTGGTTTGTTTTTCCTTTTTCACCCAACTCTCTGGGAATTGAGATATTTGAAATCTTTCACTTTGGAGAAGAAAACTCTCCTTTGAGCTGTGGGTTTACTGAAGCCTGCGAAGGAGAGTTGAGGGTCCCCTCCCCCCGCTTTTTAATTCTTCAATCAAAGTAAAATACCAACGACAACAGTTTCCACTAATTGTTGCCAGGGAACTGTTGTTTTCTTGAAATGTGGAGAGGTTTATTTTCACATGAAGTATTAATGGAATAAGCTTGGAACAGCAGTGTTCTAACTGAGAAAAGGAGCTTATGAAATATATATCCGATAGCATATACAGAAAGATGTGACTGGAAAGCTTCCAAAGCAAGCAGGGTTGTTGAGATGTTGAAGAGTTGGCTCTCTGGTACGGGGAGAAGAAAGTTTATTTTCACATGCATGCCAGCCTCTCAGTAAAGTGCATGTTCTTCTGAGAATGGCAGTCGGCTTTGCTTTCAGTGCATTTTTGGAAATGATGCTGCAGAAGTCCTCCAGCCCTCTGCGGTCTGGATTCTGTGTAGGTACTTTGCACATACTTGAAGGTGTGGGGGTGCTGGTTAAAATCTTGAGAAGATCCTGATACTTCTTCGCTGTGGTGCCACACAGAGTTTGCTAGGCACACCAAGTGGGGTCTTCAACAAAGCGGTAATAATCTCAGCTTCAACCCCAGAAATAGCAGGACTGCGGAGTAACAAATCCCAAGCAGAATCCTGCAGGGAGATCCCGCTATGTGAGACCTTCGTGGTACCTAAGACAGGTTCCAGTGCAGGGAGAGATGTTTTTGGCATGCTGCTGTGTATTGCATCAGCAGACTGGTCAGTTAGGTACAGTGTGGCCCTTTCTGGTCCAGTGGGGAAGAAGAATAAATACACATCTGTTGGGGCAGGGAAGGAGGAGAAAACTACAGAACGCTTCCACCATGTGGATTCAGCAGATTAAATAAATAAGCACTTATTTTTAAAAATTAGACAGAGTAAGCCAAACAAATCAAAATGCATTTAGATCTGATTTATATGCACTCTTGGTGAGCGAATGAGAGAACCATGAAAAATTTTCTGGCTTATAGAGAGTCTCTTACTGACTGGTTTGACTGCTTTCTTTTGACTGCGAATCCCAGTGGCCTAGGAGAGGTGTAGGCTCCATAGCCACTAGCAGAAGTCACCTGGGAGATTGAAAACATTACTTAGATTTAGAAATCTTTAAGTAATGTTTAATGAATGGCTGTCAGGTTTGAGCTTGTACTGCTTTGGCCCACGGAGCCAGCTCTGCCCAGCCCCTTTGTCTTCTCCTGGCTCTTGGTATGTAGTCATGAGGCAGTGATTCTGCATAGTGCTAGCGGCTGGGAGTTGGGATGTCCTGTGTGGAAATCCAGTCCCCATAGGACTTCTGCCAAAGATTCGGGTGACTATAATGGGACTGAGATTGCAGTGGGGAGTTGCCTTGCTTTGCCACTTACTGCAGGCACTTCAGGCAACTCCCTTTCAAATTCTACCTCTGTTTCCTACTGAAAGTAATACTCCTTCTAGTAAAATGCCATTTAAGTTGCTCTGGGATATCTGAATAGTGGAGATGTAGAGTGGGATGAGTGTGTAAAGGTAAATGAGACTATTAACGGGGCTGGTATTTTCTGAAGATTGCTGTGTATAATATTCGCTCAGCCATCAGTGTGTAAGTATCTTACCAGATACTTCTGTGAACTGCAAAACTGTATAAATCCCTCCTCAAGAAACAGTATGGATAAAAATAAGACCCTGACAGAAAAGCCAGGGAGTAAAACTCTGTATTTGCCTCCTTTTGGCTCGGAATATTTTGCAGCATACAGTCCCACTCTGCACAAAATGACAATTAGACATTGCTTTTATTAATCATGGTTGCTGCAGTGGTGCCTACGGGCAAAGAAGGACCAGGCTTTGGTTTTGGGCTGCATTAAACAGTAGGATTATTTGTCTCACTGGGAGCAGACGTAGTGATATGGTATCAGAGCAGGGACAATGCAGTATGTTTGAAGATGTGTAACTCAGGAAATGCCTTATTTTAAAACCAACCTGTCTCATTTGCAGTTTGCTGAAATTGCGAAGTCAGTGTTGAAATACAAATATGCATTTAGCTCTGTTGACCTTTTCTTCTGAAGTTTTTCTCAGAGTAAGAGGGATGAGGAGTTAATTTAATACAGTGCAAAGGGTGACTGTGCCTCTTGCCCCAATACTGAGGAGTCCTCTCCCAGCTGAATGCCCCGTCCTTCATCTGTTTTGGAGGTGAAATCAGGCAATTCTCCTGCTCAAGAAGAGCTGCAAGCTCGTTCCTGTGACAGCAGTTGTAACCTTGTCTTCAGTCCTGGGGTTTTGTTCCACAGGGACAATGATGTTCCTTTGGGAACAATGACTCTGGTATCTGCCATAGCTCAGGCTTACTTGCGTTGAACCAAAGCTTTATAGAGAGAATATCATCAGGACAGTAAAGGAGACTATTCGTATGCCTGCCTTCCTCAGTGCGGGTGCTGGTAGGTCTGAACTTCCAGAGGACTCTGCAGGGGAGTGGTGGTGTCTGGGGAAGTCTTTTTAGTGTAGGTTGTTGACTCTTCCTTTCTCCAGCTTCTGCAAATGTTACTTACTCCTTTGATCTTAGCTGCGACCTGAGATAATTGTATCTGGAGATCATTGCATGCTTGTTTGCTCTTCTGGCACCTCACAATTAAATGAGATAAATGTATTCATGTCACAAGACTGAATGGGGTTTCAATAAAACCTGGTGCTTAAAGACATTAGGCGCTAAGATTTAAGTTTTACTGTATTTGGTCTTTAGCCTTAAGTTAGAGAATCTATTCACATGTACTTCAACTGCCCCTAAATAAAACAGGGCACATTGATACACAGTGAAAACTGGAAATGTTTTCCTGAACCTGATTGCCTTCGTGGAATTATAGCAGAAGAAAGCAGAGTGGCTTCAACTTAATCAGAACAGCTGAACTTCCTTTCTTGAGAGCTGTGGTATGTCCTATGTTTTTTTACATCCCTCTTCCCTCACATGGCTTGTCAAAAAGGAGACTGCTGCTGCAACTTCCTAGATGAGATTAGTGTGGTTCGCCGCCGGGTATCCCAGGAGCAAGAGTGGGCCAACTGCGGTTAATAAATGGATTGAAATAGTCGTTGGACACCTAAGGGTATGATCTGCCCTAAGCAGTCCCTTAGGAAGCGGTGGAAATAGAGTTCCTCCTTTTGGAAAGCTCTTTTCAAAGAGAAGACGGTTGAGGGCAGGAGTTAATTTTCTTCCGGTAGACTGTGGGGGAGCATGGAGACAAGCCTTCTCCAGCAGGTTCGTGTGAATATATCTGTTGCTCAGATTTCTACTGGAGATAATACCATTAGTGTATTTAAAGACAGTGTGCTACTGACATAGTAATGAATCTGTATAAATCCCAAAGACAGAGGAACCACAAAAGCTGCTGAGCTCTGTCCATGCAGTGCTGTGGGGCAGTTTCATTCATGGCAGTCACAACCTGTGCTCTGCTGCTTCCCCATGCGTAGAGCGCTGTGGTTTTGTTCCTAGGAGGCTCCGTATCCAGGTGTGCTCTCCAACACAACTGCGCATTAAAAATAATGCAAACCCAAGCCTGCTTTCGGTGTACAGCATAGCTTTGTCACTGAAATGGTGATGCCATAGTACCTTTTATTTTAATTGTTCTCTTCTTATGTTAAGGCTATTTTTGTAAAGGAGTCAGTCAAAAGAATTAATTGTTGCTCATATTAGAGATGAATAAAAGCATGTCAAGAGAACTTGTCCTCTGTAGTTTTGCTTAAAGTTTGCTTGTTGACCTGTAGCATCCTAAGGCAATGCTGTCAATTAACCAGTCATTAAGATATCAGGCATTTCAGTCACGATGAAAAAACCTAAATCAAACTGCGAGTGGTGCTCCTTTGGCTTTGAAGAATAGCACAACAGAGGTTATGAGTGGGAGAGCAGAAACTGCACCTATATACAAACCATAGACTGCTTCTGTCACTGCTAAGCAATGGACTTACCTTGTACTATTCTTTGGCTGATTCTTTTTTAGGATCCAGGGTAGGTCAGTGTCTTACTTGAGTTCACTTACCATTTTTTCAACCTGAGGTTACTGCCATAAATTATAGTTGCCTCACTTAATTTCCCAACTGATCTGCTTCCTTGAATAGAAGGGGTTTTGTATCTAATTTGAAGTTGCTATACATGTTAACTTACATGCATATTGTGTCCTCGTTTGAGTGTTTGTTAGCAGGTGGGTAATCAGTAGTTAGTAAAGACCTTTTTTTAAAAAAAAAAAAAATATTCCTCCTGGTACCTTGCCAAAGTGCAAACAAGTTATTTACAGTGTTTTGACAGAATCATCTGAAGACAGGATGGAAAAGATGCCATTGGGACTGAGCTAATACTGTAAGAGACTGAAGTGTAAGGGAAACAACTGTTGCAGAGGAATTTTTGGCTGACTTTGCAAGCAGAGAAAAGCTTTTTAGCTTTGTTTTTGTAGTAAATTGTTGATTGGAGCCCAGAGCTTCCTTTACTCAAAGGTCTAAGTGCATCTGAAAATGTTTTCTTGTACAAGAAGCTTCATTGCACAACTCTGCTGTCCTGTAACCTCAGCAGCATAGAATTACTGTGTTAAAATTGTTCATTGACTTACTGATGGCAAAGATTAGAGGAAAAGCTAACTGCAGTCTATAGAGAATTTATGTTGATTGCAGAGATCATTTGTACTTTAGGTTAGCTTGGAAAATGTTCTTTCCTGTGACCTAGATGAGTTTATCTTGTAATACCTTTTCCTTTATGATAACATCCTTAAGTGGTTGAAAAAAGAACGGCAGCTATAAAGGGCGAAACAGAACTTTTTCTGTATAACTTGAAGTACAAAGCAGTTTGAAACAGAGTCAAAGCAGATTAGATGTTCATGAGCCCACTGTGATGACTTGCATACCATTCAGGGCCTTAATGGCTGGTTATCAGTGAGCTAAGTGACTAAAAAGGAGGTAAAGATAGCATTGGCTCCCTGCTGCTGACAGGTCCTCCCACCGTACCTGCTCCTGATTGTTTTTCCACCTCAGAGCCAAAAAGGGCAGCTTAGAGTTGCTGGTGGGTTTCTAACAGTGATGTTTCTGTATTGCCCAGAGGAGCTTTTTCCTGCCAGTAAAGTAAGCTCGCTGTCCTGGCGCTGCTTCCAGTTCCTGCTGGGTGAGGACACTACACGCTGGTTGTGAGTCTTGCCTAACAGGTGTGTTGGATGCTCAAGTTCTCTGCTTTCTATTGATCAGTGCTGTGATTGCTTGTCTTGGGTGTTACTGCCTGCTGGGTTTCTTCTTAGCTTCTTCAGCCTTCTTGGATGATTAGATTGGTGCCTCTCTAATTCTTTTTGTGCTTCCTAAAATCTGGATCTTTTCAACTGAGCCTGCGGAAGTGGGTGCACACAAAAGCTGTGTTGGCTTTGCGAGCGCCGTGTGCTGCGTAAATGTGACAATGCCATGCCTGAGCTGGTACGGCTGGTCTCGGCTTTGTGTGCAGCTGCTGGGGCCAGAGCGCGTTCAGTCTAGCCAGTACGGTCCAGGCCTTGCAGTGCCTTTTAAGGGCCAGTTGGTGTAATGTCTTTTTACTAATTTAGGGTGGTAAGGCCTTTGTACAGCAGCTCCGTGGCTTATATTGACTTCCGTATTGGTATAGAGTAAGTCCCACGCCAATATCCTGCAAGGAAGGAAAGAGGATAGCAACACACCCCAATGGTTGGTGAGTAGTTTGCATTGTTGAAAATTAGATAGCAAGTGGAAATGCATTTTGCCTCATCACCTTCCACATTGTTGAGTTCCTTCTTTCTTCAATGGCAAAGCGCTGACTTGGACACTAAGGTTTAAGTGATGTTTTCAGCAGCTCTGCTTTCATCACACTCCTGCCTTTGGTTATTAAGTTCCTGCTCTGCCAACCAACGTACACTGCTGTGTGCGAGGAGGACCTCTCCAGACAGCAATGGAGGAGGGAGCGCCTTACCCAGAGGTTGTCCCAGCAAAACACCAGGGAACTGGGTGGAAGCACCACGCTTGCAGCGTTGCAGAAGAAGAGCAGTGTGTTCGGTTTGTAGGGACTGAGCTTGAACCAAAGGTGCTTCTAGAATGCAGGTGTGGCCAGACCACCACCCTTCACCCTCCTGCGACTTGAAAACTGCTCTCATGCAGCTGCTAAGCTAAGTCACAGGAGCTGTGGTAGTCCTGAATCAGCTGGGGTTATTGTGGGGTGTCCTGTGCTTTCTGAGCAGCCAGAAGGGGGTCTGCTATGTGGGGTTTTTCTTACAACTCTCGGCTCTGTGACTCTTCCAATGTGTCCTTTTCAAATCAGCGAATCTGACTTCTTGTGCCTTTTCCTTAGTGCTGAGTATTCCCAGTTTTTGAGGACTGTTTTTTGAGACTCTCTTGGAGTGGGTACAGCTTAACTGCTTACAGCATAAGTGATTTGCAAGTAATACTATGCTGTCTTTCTTGCTTTGTGTAAGGAATTGCAATGTAAATGCTGCATAATCATGCATGAAAAATAATCTGTCCACGGAAATGCTGTCTTGAAGGTCGTCTTTGTTTCTGCCCGGATATGTCTGTCTGTAGCCAAGTTTTGGTGTAGTAATACCATCAAGTTAATGTTTAAAAGAAGAGCTAACAGAGTTTACTTCATCTTCGGTAGATGGGGCTACCAAGCATAGTTGCTGATAATTAGGGATTTTAATTTCTTATACATTTTCTTAAGATTGATGTGCTACAACTGTATTTATCGAATCTATCAGGATTGTTTATGATTTTGTCTCAAGAACTTTTGTGTGTTTGCAGAGGATCACTTAGCAACAGCCTATGGCACAGTGAGGTTGCCTATGACATGCTCTCCCTGGTACCATGAACTGTAAAACAATGAGGAAAAACCCAGAAACAGCAAGTAAATAGAAATTTAAAGCAAAACAAAGCATCTCACTTACTGAAGAGTTCCATGTTTTTGTGGGGCACTATGTAAAATTCTTTGCTTTTCAGTCTTCAGTTACGCGTTTGTCATCCTGATCTAATGATACTCTCTGCTTCTGTAGATGTTCATGGGATGTCTGCAGATGTTGTAATGGAGCGTCTCCTGAGTATTTAAAATGGAAGCAACTATTTGATATTAAAGCAACTCAGACGTTAATCTGTTAAATCTTCTTAGTTAGTGCTTCGCCAAGTAATGGCTAAGGAATAAGTTCCCTGGAGGGGTCTGGGATCTAGACTGGTATTCCAACTTTACAGCTCTGTTCTAATGCAGTAAGACTCTGTTTTTTCTAATAATCAACATTTATTTTCCTGAGAGTGGTGGGGTTTTTATTGTGTTTAGGGTTGGGGTTTTTTAATGAGATCAAGAGGGATTATTAATTCAAGTCCGAATGTCTGAATATTTCAGGCCATCTATTATTGTGTATTGATACCAATAACTTGGCTTGACTCAAAAAAATTAGCTTGCACTGGGGGTGAGAGCTGAATGCAATCAGAAAACATTTTCTTTTTACAAAATTGTCCTCAGGGTCTGAGTATGGAGAGTAAATACATGGGAAATGCCCCACGTGTGTGTTTGGCAGGCAACGGTAACTTGACAGGAACACAGCTGACATTGTGTTTATGCATCTTACTGGTTCAAGGGGCGCTTAGTAAATGAGGGCAGTGGTAAGTGTTGAAAGGCAATGCTTTATTTGAATTATTCTTTCTGATTCTGGGATGTAGACTGAAGAAATTCTACCATTTGTTGAGCTTTTTAAGAAGAAACCAAACTGCAATATTTGCATTTAGGTCTAGTGTTACCTGAGTTTTAAAAGAGCTTGGGTACGAATCTAAGTTTTAATGGAAAAGGTGAGATTTTGGTGGAATTCAGTATTTCTGCTGGTATTCCTGCAGTCACTTCGAATTCTTAGTCCACTGACCTTCAAATCCGGTGTCTTCAAGGAGGAGAAAACAGGGAACATTATTGTTTTGCTTGGAAAACATCCTGTGTAAAATACACTGTAATAGTAAGGAAGGTGTGAAGATACAGTGCATGAGCAGTGATATTTTCTACTAAAACAGGGGGGCTGACTTAGTGAAGGACCTCAGGTCTTTCCTGAATTGCTAATTTACCCTGCCGTACAACAAACCTGTAAGTTGGAACACTTCAACGAGAGAACAGTCTGCTGAATTATCTCAGTTTGCAAAACCAAAGCTGCATCTATAATATATTTTAACACTAAGAGTCTGAGATCATTCGCTGTAGCATACTTCAGTGTTGTCATGCTGCATGCTTACTTTGTTCATAACACTACAGATGCTGAAAATCATACCTCACTGTGTTGTCAAGGTCGTGGGTTTATCTGAGATGAACCAGCTATAAGGAGGTAGGACGAGGTTATGCCTTTACACATGTAGTCTCTTCTGGGCAGGGTTATCGCACAGTTTGTTTAAACCGATGGGGCAGGTCAAACCAAACCTGTCTTGGTTGTCTTGTTCTGTGTGTGGTCTAAAGAGATTATCGAAGGTTGTGCTGTCCTTTCTGCAGATGCTTGCAGCCGTCAGGGATTTGAAGAACTTACATTTGATGGGAACAAGAAACCATTAGTTGTAGCAAGAGCGCAGAGTTAAGTGCCCTTATTGCACTTGTTAGCATTTAAAAGCACACACGGTGTTTCCTGTCATTTCAGTCTGGTTTTGGGAACTATATAGCAGACTTTTCTCTCCTGTCTGATTTTTGTGCAAAACAGTGGACACCTGTCAACCTTAATATCCATTGCCTCATGGGTTTGTCATTTCACCTATTTCAAAAGCTGTGCATTTGACCAAGAATAAATGGGTAAAAGAATAAACTCTATACAAACTAATTCTAAAACTAAACACCATGAAAACAGTATTTGTGTCTGTGTTTTATTAAGGCTAACACTAAAAACATTAGATGATGCTTTTCTGTGTGTTGTAGTTTTGGGATAAGATGCTCGAAACGGAGCCGTGGCATGTCTACCAAAAAGTTAGAGTCACTTAATCTGCATACTGAAAGCAGGTATTTATGTCAAGGATACACGTAACTTGCTGGTCATTGGTTTGCATTTTGTCACTTATTCTAGATAGTTTTACTAGCTCACTTGTTGAAGCTCTGCGTATGGGACTTCCTTTTGAGCTGAAGGTTTCTGCAGTTAGCATAAGCAGAATAAGCCTGAAGGACAGAGCTTTTGAAGAGCAAATTTCAAACTTCAAACCACTCTTCGCACTGGCTTCGTATCCTTCTTTGTTCCCCTTCACAGATGTCTGGGCTGTGGTGTTCAGAACAGGCTGTACTGAAGGACGTGTCTTTGGGGCCTGTCCTGTGCTTGTACTTGAAGTTGGCTGGAGGCAAGCCAGCTCTTCGTTTTGAGGTTGCAAAATTGTGCTAGCGTGGCAGAGGACTGGCTTTGTTTCTCTGTGGGACTTACTAGCCTCCCGAGCCCTGTGCCGCACCAGTGGGGCCAGGCAGCATCCCCGGCAGAGCCGGGTTACGCCTGCTCTGGCTGTGCAAAGAAGAGGCAGCTCGTGCCTGTCTCTGCCTGTATGTGACCACAAACCTACCCGAAATCTCTTAATCCATGCGAGTATAGCATTTGAATGACTATGTAGGAAGAGCACTGATGATGGGAAGCCTCCTGCAGCATGATGAACTGTTAGGACTGTCCCCACTGAACTGCTGGGCTGCCTTCTGCTCCTTGCTAGCTGTGTACCAGCTGATGCCACCCGGTTTGTCACACCTTGTTGCCTTCACCGAGACAGGCAGAAGAGCTCTTTGCACCTCACGCGTTACCTGCAGCACATCCTTGGGTTGTAAACTGTGGTGTTAGCTGTTAGCCGAAGGTGGAAGCCTGAATGTTTGAGCACTCGCAGGAGTCTCCTGCGACCAGCCTCAGCGTGGAGTCCTGCCTGCTGGGCCACCGCTGAATGCTCAATTACAGCCTGAGACTGGCTGTAATGCTCTGAAAGAAAAATGTGGCAGAACTAATGCTGCCGGCACTGAATTTTCATGTGTTTCTCCAGATTTTGAAAGGTGATTTTTATTCTTTTGGGTTTGGGGTTTTTTTATGGCATGGAAAGTGCGGTTGGAACCTGAAATTTGCAAGCATTGCATTGGAAATGAGGTGCTCTAGTCGAGGGGAAATAATCATAAAAAGGTACTACTAGGTATGAGATCAGCTTCACAGTTAGTCAAAACTGTTTAAAATACTTTTTTTATTATTTTCACAAACATAAGTATTTTGTCAGGTTGTCAGTTATGATGGGGGTCACGGCGAGGGGAAGTTCTGTGGCTTGCGCCGTAGGACAAGTCAGATAACTATATTGGTCCTTCTTGTATCTGAAATCTGAGGGTAAGTTGCAAAGTAGTGAAATTGCTTTTCAAAGGTGCTGAGCCACCCCCACTATACCCACCCCCCCAAAGGTATTTCTGAATGAATTCCATTATCAAATGCTGGCAGGTGTTCCTACAATTTTTACTGTTGCACTGCTTGTATTTGGGTTGTTCTAGACCCCATTTATTATTTAATGATATAAATGTGTATGGGTGACTTCTAGTTTTGGGGAACAGGAGGGGAGAGCCTCTCGAGTCCCTGTGCTGAAGCTGATCCATTGGTGTCCTTCCCTCTGTGAACATTTTGGCCACTTCTGGGGGAATTTTCCTTTTCTAACTTAAGAGCAAAGTACACAAAATCCCACATGCAACAGCGTGTGTGTCATCAGCAGAATTCCAGTCTCAATGAGATTACCATAGTTATATTTTACAAAATAGCATGATTTTGGTATTTGAGTTTCTTGTAGCTCTATTAAAAAAAATAATACATTTGTAAATCTATTAGTTATTGGCAGTGCAGTAAAAGAAAGATAAAATTACAGGCTTTTAACCTTTTATTTCCTAGTAGCTTCACAGAATGAGAAATTTTTGTTAATGATTCAGTGATTACAGTCTTTTTCCTTTGCAATTGACGAGATACTACCCTCTGTAAAAGGAACATGTGTACTCCTAACACATGCTAGTTACGTGGGGGAGAAAGGAGGCGAGTAATACAATTTTCAGGATGAGAACTATTTTTTGCTTTTCAAAAAAGCAAAAAGGTTTTCCCCACAAGATGAGATACTTTCAGTATTTAGTGAGAGACTTTGGTTCTGTGGGAACTGGTCAAATTTAGCAGACGTAAATATAGAAGCCAAGTAGCGTGGCAACTTGCAGAACCTCTGCCCCTGTAAAGAAGAGAAAACCACCACCAGCAGCTTAATGCCGCACTTTTAGTATGCTTTTTTGAAGGGATGAGGGAATGAGAGATTGTTCTTTCCAGTAGTACAGAGAGACTTCT
>NW_009646406.1:504100-506867 GCF_000708025.1 Charadrius vociferus | reverse complement strand
ACTACACCAGGGCATGAGAACATTAACAGGAAGGATCTGAAGGCTGTTTTCATGTCATAGTTGAGTTTAACATTTTAACTTATTCATGGCTCATGTGGGTTGTTGCCTAGTTTGGTTTTGCCAGAGGGGAAGGGGCCAGTTGTGTCAACAAGACTGGCTTTACGGTACCGAGATCAGTGCAGGTTAAAAGCCTTTTCTGTCGTCTGGTACGTCCCGTGGTGGGAGGAGGCAGCTCCAGGCTGGAGCAGTGGGAGTGCTCCTGCGGTGTAGCCAGGAAAGTGGGGTTGCAGGATTAGCCATTATGGGTAGCGACAGTGACATCTTTTCCTCGTGGACTGGTCGATCTATTGAAGAGCATGAAATACAGAGTTATGTTGCTAGTCTAGACCAAAGTCGATGCCACTTGTGTCCTCCTTTGCTTGTTTTCTGAGGAAGATTCACACACACAAGTGTGTGACTGTGCCACAAACACGTCTACTGTTGCATTTTAAAATAGCGTGTATTGTAGACAGAGCAGTCCCAGACACGTTTTTCAGGATACCACCCATTTTCTCCGAAACTCTAGACAACTTTCTGATTCTGAAATAGCAGACTAATGTCATGAGCTTGGTATGTCTAACATAAAGAAAGACTGGGAAAGAAAAGTTTTATTACTAAGAAAACAAAGGTCACCCCTCCTGCAGGCACAAAATGAAGAGGAGAAGCTTTATATCCCGTGGTAAAAATAATTCCCTCGCTGTTGGTTCCTAAAGCAAAATCCAACCAAATTAAAGAGCCTAGAATAAGTCCAATAAATTGTTACTCTGCTGCTGTCACCTTTGTGTAGTAGGTTGTTAGCTTATGTGTAGCTGTCTTGTGTCAATCTGAGATATAAATAAAAATGATAAAATGCAATTTATTTGATGGGCTGGAAATTAATTGCTGTTAGGTCTTAGTTATTTCTCATCATGCTTGCTGGGAACTTTTCCCTAGAAGGAGACAGATTGAAAGGCACCCGTTTTTCATAAACTATTTTTAATACTTAAGAGTTACTTGAAGCACTTAATTTGAGACGTTTATTTTCAGCAGAGAAGAAAACAGCTGAATTCTCCTGTATATATTCTTAGTCTCTGCTGCAGGGTGAATCTCTCTTTTTTTTCTTTTTTTTTTTTTTCTCTCCCCTCTCTCCTTGACGAGCTCTGTCTGTATTTCTGTCTCCTGCTCCCACTTGTCTCATGGAGAGTAAGACTTTGGAAGCTTTACCCTAAGGAGGAGGAGGCAAAATGTGCTGTAACCTCCTGTTCTACTCTTCTTGCCTATTGATCCCATATATATCGCCAGTATCGTAGTTCAAGTTAACCAGGAGGGCGTTAGGTCAAGCATTCGGCAAGTTGCCCTTCTTAGTGTGCAAGCACAGGGTTTGGAGTGGAGGTGCCCCTTTCAGTGAGTTTTATCCTGCTGGAGCAGAAGGGGAAGAACTGATGGGGGAGGTGAACAGCTGGGAAAGCTGGTCCCTCTGCACGCTGGGGTGATGCTGGAGATTTCTGGAGGGGTCGGGTGGGCTGGCTTCTCTGCGGGTTTTATTGTTCCCTGGGGAGATGGCTGGCTAAAGGAAGCAAAATGAAACCTTAGCCGTGCATGTTTTAAGCCACTTTGTGGTGGATGTTCCAAGAGGTTAAAATCCCTGGTTTTGTTCCCACACTGGAGAATTTGGATAATTTTTCTGGGCTTTAATTTGGCCCATTAGCTGTATTGGTCTGAACCTCATCAGTTAAAGGCTCCTAAATCCCTGATCAAAGAGGTTTTAAGATTCTCTGAGAGGTGGTGAAACTTTTCCCAACAAAATTACTTCATAGATTGAATTTTATAATTACCCTCTATTGCTTGACACACGCCTTTGCATGATGAGAGCGTGTTTTCCGTAGTTAATTCACTGTGTCACCACATCTTGCCCAGTTGCTTTGATAAAGACAGAGATTTCCTGCATCATGGACACAGGTCTGTTAGTGACCGTGGGACAAAGAGGTGACTAGAAGGGGCTATGGAAAGAGGAGGGGAGCAAAGTGATCTACTGGGGAGGAAAGCTACAATGATGCATGGGGCTAATGGTCCTCTGGGGATTTTTTGGTGGCTTAAAAATCCTTGTTGCAGGATTGCTCTCCTTCGTTCTGCAGGTGCAGGCTGTACCATCGGTGCTCCGTGCAACACAGCCTGGCAAGTGCTGGGCAGCGGAGAGAGGGGTCGCTTTTCTTCTCTCCTTGCCCGTGCCCTCGAGCACCACTCATTACACATAGGTGGCTGCTTACAAAGCCCACCGCTGTGGTGGTAACACAACTGGATTGCAGTCCCTCAACTCCACCCGTGCCAACCACCCTTTCTCCAGGAGAGCACCTGGTTTTCCATTATACCAGCCTTAATGGTTCCAGCTGCTGCTTTCTCCTTATTTTTTTTTTCCCCCCTCAAGTTTTGTTCATTTTGCAACACCAGCTCTCTGAGATTTCATGCAAAATCAGTATGTTTCAAGAATGTGCTCTTGAAATTGTAGCTGCCTGGGGAGTTTTCTCACATGCTGCACCCTCTTGCAGGTGCTACAGGCAGTGGTTAATTTTTGCACTGGGGGGTTCTGGCTTTCTGTTTCCTTGCTGCATCGCTGACTGGCAAGCGTAAATAAGGTGAATCCAAAATAAGCATAAGTAACTTTTTGAGATTTTCTGGATAATCCTGTTCTATTCTCTTGTATATTACAGGATCAGCTACATCAAAGAAAAAAATCGATTGAGGTATCTTA
>NW_009646406.1:482201-504045 GCF_000708025.1 Charadrius vociferus | reverse complement strand
GTAAATTTAATAGTACTTAGCATGTTTCAGCTACTCTTCCACTTTGCTTATGTCTACAGGCAATCAAATATTGAAAATTGAAATTGCCACTGTTAGCAGGAAAGCCAAAGGTGAGCCTGCCCACGGTGTAGTACTCATTGCCAGCACAGTCTGGAGATGAATCGTCTAGTGCTTGCACTTTCTGGGGTCATCCTGGGTTGTAGGGCGTGTAAAGAGAGGAAGGGGAAGAAAGGTGACAGATTTCAGTGAGAAAGGATGAAGAGACTTGAAGCCTTATTGTCAGTTACTCAATGCAGTAATAAATACGACAGGGCATCCTCGTCATGACCCGCATTCGTCTCTTACAGCGTGTTTATCAGATGTAGATGCCCACAGTGTTGAAACACCTGACTCAGGACGTACTGTGGAAGTACGTGTTCGGTAATCTTTGCTGCCTAGCTACTGGTGAGCCAAGAGTGCCTCTGAAAGCTCTTATCAGGCAGTAAATAAAATCAGTTCTGTTTGCAGAGGGCGTTTCCTGACTGCGCTGGTAGTCTGTTTGGTGTCAAAGTGCACATGCTGTAGAGACTATGAACTTACCGAATATTAAAACCAGTCACTTCTTTAAGTTTCTTTGCTGAAGGGAGAGACTCTTGTCCTTTTGTAAAATGAACTTTTAAGAATCCTGGTGGTTGGTCGTTGGCACAAGGAGGTGCCTGGAACCCCAGCACGTGTTGCAGCACACAGCACCTACCAAAATACATTTACATTGGTATGTTCCTTTGTAGACAGCTATAGGTCACAGCTAATAAACCAGTGGTTGTTCAGCCCTTTATTACTACAGGATAGTTAATGGCCTGAAATCTGACCACGATAGGTCTTTCTGTATTATTAGTGTATTCAGATGTACTGCTCTCTACTGCATTGTGAGTGCCACAGAGTTGAGCTGTGTAAGGACTTGTTAAAGCGCAGAGCAGATTTATTCAGAATGCCCTGGTTAAAGCTTGAATGGCACACATCTGCAGTAAGCAATATATTAATATCCCAGAACACTAGCCCTGCAAGCCTGCCTTGGTTAAGGACATGGCAGATGTCTGCAATCTCTACAGAGCGGATCAAGTCAGTCATGGAGTGGATCAACTCAGCCTGGAGAAGAGGAGGCTCCGGGGAGATCTTATTGCTGCCTTCCAGTACCTAAAGGGGGCCTACAGGAGAGCTGGGGAAGGACTTTTTACTAGGGCTTTTAGTGATAGGACGAGGGGGAATGGCTTCAAACTGGAAGAGGGGAGATTTAGATTAGATATTAGGAAGAAATTTTTCACTGTGATGGTGGTGAGGCACTGGCGCAGGTTGCCCAGAGAAACTGTGGCTGCCCCATCCCTGGAGGTGTTCAAGGCCAGGCTGGATGGGGCTTTGAGCAACCTGGTCTGGTGGGAGGTGTCCCTGCCCATGGCAGGGGGGGTCGACCTCCATGGTCTTTAAGGTTCCTTCCAACCTAGACCATTCTATGATTTTCAAATGCAGGAGGTAATTTCTCCTTGGTCGTAGTTTCACGCCTGGCAGACTGGCACGGTCCAGAGGTGACAGCAGGCAGCGCAGAAGTGGGAGCTGGGCAGCCTGTGGTCACAGAACTAGTGCTGCCTTACGGGAGGGGACAGGCCTAATTCCCCTGCACAGGGGCTGGTGTCAAGTGGGAGCAAAGCTGCTGCAGCAGAGGAAGGACCCAGTTATAAAAAGACCTGCGTAAAGCTTTGCTGGTTGGTTGAATTGGGGAGGGAGGCTCTGTAGATGCGGAAATACCTACAGTCTGTTTCCCTGAAGCGCAGGATTCTTTCCTGTGTTTTTTCTATTGTTTGGTGTAAATTTTTTCAAAAAGCTCCAACCGATCGGGCTTTCACCAGTTCCTGTGGGAGATTGCTCCATGGCCTAACATGTTTGTCTGCCAGCAGGTCTTCCTGCAAATCAGCCCATACCTTTCCTTTCTGTCGCATCAATCCTAGTTAACCTGTTTTGTACACTGCTCCTCTTAAGCATTATCTCTCTTCCAGGGCAAGCACCTTTTAGATGCTGATGCTCTTTTACCATACTGCCCGTTCACCTTGGGTGAAAGTAGAGTTGTTCCACAGCTACCTGGCTCCAGCGTTGCTGATGAGCTGCAAATCCACACACTTTATCTTAAGAGTAACTTATTTGTTTGGTTGTAACCTAAGTTTCAAACTAACCACCTAGGAGACTTAGATACCTAAATAAATTTAGCTGTGACCTGGGAACCTGAATCCTTGTGTTGCCTCGGATATCTCAGCAATGTTTAGCTTTCTTGGTGGAAATTGAGCTCTTTGCCGTTTTTTTTTGTTGCTGGTCACCACGTTCCTTCCAGCCTTGTAGTGCTTTTTTTTCCTGGCAGCCTTAAAAGGCGCAGAAAAGAAATTGTTTCCATTCCATGTCATTAGCAGGGATATTGTATATTGACTTAATGGCGTTTTAGAAAGCTCTGTAATTTACTTTATGTGAAGCTTGATGTCATGCCGTAGAAGTTTGTTCTCCTTTTTCTCCCTTCCCTCCTGTTAGCATTTGAGAAGCCTCTCCTAGTTTAGCTCCCCCACCCTGCAGCAGAAAAGCTTCCTGTATTGCTAGTCTGGTACTTTCTGCGTGTTTGATTATATTACCACAAAGGGTATATTTCTGAGGCACCTACACTTCTGCTTTCACTTAGTATATTCTTATTGAAGCAGCCACAGGGTGGGTGAACTTGGGTAGGAAACGGTGTTTGTGACATTACAGAGCACGTAGCATTGTGAAGGATTTTATATCTGATTCCACTTTTATATCTTTTCCCAAAAGCTTGATTTTGCTGTGGAGTGGGTTTACAGGTAGTATCAAAACTTTAATTTTAAAGCAGGTATTATTCATTAGTAAATAAATAAATACCACTTGCCAGCTTTCCACTTCTTTCCCCTGCTATGTTATGAAATGCTTGAGACATTTCTCATTGCAGTGTGTATAATCATCCTGCAAAACCCTGGGGAGTGTTTCAAGGGGTTCCTGTTCACTCTTAGGAAAATACTCTGTTTTCACAAAATACCATTTGGTTATCTCCGGTGTTTGGGGATCTTCCCTCCAGGGTTTCCTCGCAGGGTTTCAGGCCGATTCAGATGAAGCCTTTTGCATGTCGATTCATTTTCACTCTCAAGTGAATTTGGCAAAACGACGTTGGGAATTTTTTTGCATCCTTAATTTTCCTCCTCCTCCTAAAGAACACTTAGTCCCTTCTGAAAAGATTCTCAAAGGGTATTCATCTAACTTGTCATCTTTTATTCTTATGTATTGCATTGCTCCTGGGAGTAATCCTCCAGCTGTAGCATGGTGCTATTTTCTCCCCCCCGAGTGGCATCCCCAGCTGCTGCTTGCCTCTGGCAGAGAAGACAAATGGTTATTGTGTTCTGGAGCCATGCCAGGTCTTCTGTGTCTCTGCTTGGTCAGTATTGTTGTGTTTTATTTAGGATCTAGCAGTGTTTGAATAACAGTGGTTTATTTCCAGCCCTTCCTTGCGATCTCCCTCCTCCCCTCTGTTGATTTTTTTTGTTTTGTTTGGTTTTGGTTTGTTTTTTGTTTTGGTTTGGTTTTTTTTTTTTGTTTAGAGACCTGGCCTTATTAAAGAGGGACAGTCCAGCCCAATGGGCTCTTTAGTAACCTGAGAATAATATGCTTTGGGCTATTTTTCCTTCCTTATGTGTGAGGTTTTATAATAATTGTGAGGAGAATGTCTAGGCGTTCATACAAATTTCTGAGATTATTTTTGTCTTTAGTTAAACCCTCTGGTTCAGATGAGAAATTTACCAATTTGGAGCAAATTGTTGCACTCAAATTTCACTTAGGAGAACATGAATAAACAACTCAGCCAGACTTTTAACATACGCCTTTCAGTACTCGTTTCAGAGCGAACACGCCCTCATCAAAATCAAATGACTTCTCTGTTTTTTCTGTCCACCCTTAACCCGCGTCTGCAACACTCGCTTCCTTTGACAAGGCTTCAGCCGCGGTCCCTCTGCTGCTGCTGTGAATAGCAGCTAACTTTACAGGACTGGTCCCCTCGCTGCTGAAGGTTGGTTGTCCCCAACACACTCTTGTGTAACCCCCTCCCTTAGAGAGCCTGTGCTACCAGAGTGGTGACATGAACCACGTGGGCAAAGGCTTTGCACAAGCAGCTCTCCCTTCAGGCAAGCGTCCTCCTAGCTTCTCTTTAGCTGCGCCTTGTTTGGCAGTCATAGCCATTAGTAATGACGTGGCCTAGCTGAGGGTGCGATTAGCAGATAGTCCACTCATTTTCTTAGGAAATTGGGAATGTCTTTTGGCCATCTTCTTAGCTATAAATTAGGGAAATTGTTCCTGTGCCAGTGTTGGAAAGGGCATATTTGGTCAGCATATTTTAAGTATTTCTTGATAGATGTGAAAAGTTTTGGACAGCTGAAATAACCAGAGGAAAAAAAATAGAATAGGGGGGAAAAAGATGGAATGTCAACACTCAAGATCCATCGATAGTGAAATGACTTTCTGTCTTTTAAATTGCACAACTGAAAATGTCACGTTGCCATAAATGTGCTAAATGCAGTTACAAGTTTTCCATCTCTATGTCTTTATGTCGTAGAAGGATGTCTGCTTATGGCTGTGCAGAGATGGGAAGAGGACTTTCAAAAAGAGCTTTGACGCTTAGCTGAACAGCAGAAATACCTGGCCTATGCCAGCCAGATGTTTTAAAACATATTTTTCACATCTAATTTTAACCCTATAACGTGATTTTAGATCTGTGTTTAGCAGCAGCTTGAGCTCAAATTTCAAAGATGCTCTGTAGCCCATTGCGGTGGGTTGACCCCAGCCAGCTGCTAAGCCCCCAACCAGTCTCTCGCTCGCTCAGGTGGGCTCAGCTGTCGAGGCCGTGTCCCCTCCCAGCCCCTTGCCCACCCTGGTCACTGGCTGCAGGGGCATCCTCAGAGGCAGAGGAGGCCTGGGCGCCGTGCAAGCGCTGTTCGGCAATAACCATAACATGGATGTATTATTAACACTGGTTTTGTCACCAGTTTAAAACAGAGTGCCATACAGGCTGCTGTGTAGAAAATTAACTCTATACTCGCCAAACCCAGTACAGCCAGTCGCTGTCCTAAACGGACTGCTTTTTCAGAGATCAGTTCCCACTGTCTTGCGAAGAAGGAATATTTGGTAGCTGCACTTAACGATGTGGAACTTTGTCACAGGGAAGCAACTCCAAAGCCTTCAGCATCCTTGGGGAGCTGGTCAAAGCAGGGGGACTGCAGGATGGGGTTCTCTCCCTCTCTTTGAGAACTTCTACTGGGAAAAGTTGCACTTGAGAGTCATCTAGTCCCGTGGCTCGTTCCTCAAAGGAGAAAACGATAAATTTGTCTATAAGTGAAACAGGATATTGTGTAGGCCATTTGGGTATTACAGTTAGCAAATAACGGGTGTTGGGAGATGTTTTTGCACTTCTAATCAACCACAGGATGGTGAGTTCGCTTACACTATTGCCCTGTGGTTGGGAAGTAGTAACAGGCACTGCTCCTGACTAGTTGCAAAAGTGGAGTAAACAAGTTGTGCTCAACACACCACTGTAACAACCTACAGGATCCTTGAGTTTGGCTGTTGGTCCAGAGCCCTGAAAATCTCAAAGAGCCTGGGTGTCACCTCTGTTTTTGTAAGACTCGGAGCTGCTGTAGCTTCAGAAGCATCTCTCTGATGCACTGATCCAGTATTCAAACACCAAGTAAAATAGGCCAATGATAAAAAAGCATGGTGGAGGAAGTAACTTGGAAGAGTTTAAATGACTGTGTGAGTTTAAATTCACTGGCTGTGAATTTCCAGATGTGAGAGCACAGCAGGCACTGCAGCTTAAAGGAAGCCAGTCTGGTAAAACTAATTAAGGTAATGCTGGTAGTAACAGGAGAAAAGACAAACTCTTGCAAGGTGAGTATGGTGCCGTGGAGCATAGTTTGTTTTAGCTGAAATGTTTTAACTCAACCAGTTACATGCCTAGTATTTTTCCTCTGAAAGGCTGCTGTGTAGAATAAAAATCCTTGAAGGTCTGCACTGAAGAGCACTCCCAGCACCTGCAACCAGGGCTGAACTCACCCCACAGCGGGTTCTGCTGTAGGTCAGTAGGAAGCTGCTATGGAGGACACCTCCATTGTTTTTCCAGTATGTGTGTTTTTCTGAGGACTTGGCTTAGAGTTCAGCACTTGTGGACACGCATGTAGGTCCTGCAGCGCTTCCTGTTTGCTAGCAGTTGTATTTTCACTGCGGTGTAGGTCTCATACGCGTTAGACTCTGCATATGGCTGCAGTTGTGTGCAATGCACTGGGAAGGTTTACCTCTGGTTTTGCATGTGGGTCTCTGCCTTTCCCCACACCACCTCCCCCACACCCTGCCTCTTGCTTCCGTGTGAATAGGGAGAAATAATAGTAAGCTGCCATTTATTAGCACAGCTATGGAAAAGAATCCTTTATTAGTGCAACATATGGCTGAAGTTTCCTGACACAAGCAGCTTTCTGATTCATAGTTCTCCAACATCCCCTGTTCCAGCTCAGACAAGTCGATTATTTCCTCCCACCAGCAGATGTAGACAGGAACAATTGGAGCTGTGATAACATTATCTTTAATAGGGGCCAGCTGGGTCACACACCTCGGTCTTTCCTGTCTGTAAGCAAGAGCGAGGGATGGCCCCGCGGGCTGCCGGCGGGGAGTCGTGGCCACACGAACTGACCGAAGAGGAGGGAGATGCCGTTTCGGCCGTGATCATCAGCTGCCGAGGAGGGGTGGAGGGGAATAAAGGGGGCTTGTAGAGAGATGCAAAGCAGCGGAGAGGGAAGTCATGCTCAGAAAACTTGAAACGCTCTTTTTAATCTCTCCGGTAAGGTGGGAATCAGGAATTGGACAGCTCTGGATCTGCTGCCTTCTGGTGGGAGTCCCTGGCTGAACGCGGCCGTGCTCACATTGCAGCACAGCTTAGAGGAAGCAGCCTTTGGAAACTGCCTTACCAGCTCCTGCTGAGAAAGCACTTAGCTTTTTTACACTGCTGTGATGTGCAGGGTGAGCTTCATCTGCAGGAACACCTTTTGCCAGTTGTCTGAGGTGAAGTCGGCTTTTCTGTGCTGGTGGATTGAGCAGGTACAGTAAGTCAGGGAAAGAAAAGGGCAAAAATTCTCCTCTATTTTTCAGCACAGTCTGTTAAAATCCTCATTAAATAGAAGTTTTCCCTGAAGTTTTATGAAGCTGATTCTTATATGCCTGTTGCCATAAATTAAAATGGGAAGCTTGTTCACATCTTTTGCTTTCAATAAGGAAAGTTTTTCATTTGGAAATTGAAATTTGTCCTGAAAGTTTTAAGTGTGCTCACACCCAAAAGGTTTCAAGATATTTTGCTTAGACTACCAGCAAAGACCAAACAGTCAGTCAGGAGGCACGTGGAAGGGGGTTTGTCATCAAATGGGCTCTTTTTTTCAATTGTATCTGAAAACTTCTGGGTGCAAAAGATGTGCCAGCAGTGATGTGTGGTTTCAGTTTTTCCTGCTCAGACAACTGGGAGGTGACTGCTTATGGTGAGGTGCTTGGCTCCTGAGTGGGGGACAGGCAAAAGAAAGAGTCAATGTTCATGTCATAGCTCAAAGGGCTAGTGTGGGAGAGTACTTCTGATTATGATGTGATGTTGGCTAACTGCATCGTAACGGTTTCAAGCCCCCTTTCCTCAAAATATAGTACAGTGGTGAGAATTGGCTATGGGGAAATGCATAGAAGTTCAACATAAGTTCTCAGTTTCAGAAGATGGCTTAAGGTGGCCACATGTGGAAGTTTCTTCTGTGCCATATCCTAGGTGGAAGTTAACTAGTTCAGAAGGGTAGGAGAGGAAGAAAAACCATGTGTATATCCTATCCAGCAAGGGCTGCTGGAGTGCAAAAGAGTGGAGAGAGAAAGTAAGTGAGAGTAAATGGAGCGTCATCTGAGCTGGTAGATGAGGAGCAGCGGAGGGAGGTAGGAAGTTGTTAGGGTGTCTTGACAGGCAGCCGAGTGATGGTCAAGACAAGCGCCTTGATATCCAGAGCTCAGGGAGAGTGTGTGTGCAAACATGCTTTGAAAACTGGGTTATTACATAAGACCTTCTAGGAGTTTATCTGGTTTTCTCTGTCATGGGTTTATAAGGGACACAAACAGGCTTTTCACACTCTAGCTGTGTTCTTGTATTTTAACTGTGTTCTCCTCTTCCCATCTTTGCCTGTTAAAATTAGTATGAATACTAAGGATGGGATTTGGTGTCTGTGGAAGGCATACCAACCATTTATAGACTCCATTTGCTGAGGATGTTTTACCTGTTACTGTGACAGGAACGTTTGAGATTCCTGTAAACATAGTTGAGTGAGGAACAAGAACTACAATTTTAGCTGTTCTTTTTCTGGCTCATTTAATTACCACTGCATTCACCGTCTTCCCGAATAGGAAGTCATTTTCCTGTTCGCTTGAGCCTTTCAAACCGTGAAAGGGATAAGAAAATGAATATCGGAGGGTGGTAATGTCATTTTAAAGCCCCAACAGTCAGATGGTAGGATTAGGAGATAACACCTGAAACTATTATTACCCAATTAAAGTGAAGTTCTGACCTAATTTTGTGTCACTGATACTCCTTTAAGTCAGTGCAGCCATCTTAGAGCGACAAGGTATCTTAGGATCCTTGCAGAAGTCCAGCGAGGCCTGTGTGCCTTGCCAAGGAAGGAGCTACAGCTTCCTTCTCCATCTGGTGAGGAAGACTCATCAGTCAAGGTGGGTGAGGAAAGAGCCCAGAATTAGAGAGAGTGCCAGACTTGATTTACAGCTCGATGACAAAGTGCTTCTTTGCCTGCTTCTTCCTGAGTGACATTTCTGATGGTCTTTTTTTAATCTTGCCTGTGTGCTGCTCACTTAGCGCTCTGTTTATGACGGAAGTGAATTGTGAGTTTGAATAATTTGTAACCTGAGATTTTTCTATTTGGTCTCCATTGCTGTACTTCCTAGGCCTATTGTCCCTAGAAGAATATTTAGGGAACTCCTGGGCCCATGACCATGGGATGTAAGTGTGGAAGGGATTTTCTAGGCTCTTGACCCTAGAACTTACAAAGTTTGGTTGAATTCTTAAGCCTTTATTTTCATTTTGAGTTTGTATTTCTTGATAATGGATGCCCTAAACTGAGTGCAGCTGTTCCATGGCGGAGAGGGGGAGGAGGTGGGCTCAGCAGTGCCTTCTACACTAGCTTGACTCTTAACAAACCTCACCCAAAATACTCTGATCCTGGTGAAACTGAATTTATCTTTGTCGCAGTTGTACTTCAGCTACTATACTAGCATCCTTCTCTAAGGATAGGGCAGATTTTTTTGTATCGTGAGTCCAGCCACATGTAGCCTTTTCTATTTTATAGAGTCATGTGGTCCTATTTCTGATTTTCCCTTCTGCGTGATACTTCTGTCTGGATGGTGGTGTCTGTTACGCTTCTGTGTAATTATTAAGGTCTATCAGTAATCTGCTTACTGTGCTAAGACCGCTAATGAAGATATTAAATAAAATGGTCACAAGATTAGTGCCTGAGCAATGCCAGCAGTGCACCCTCTCTGGTTTGCCACTGCTGCCTTCAGCATGCAAGCCATTGTCATATTCTCTTTTATTTAGCTCTTCATTTACCTTCCTCTTCTTCTGCTGGTCCTTGTCTTTCTTCAGTTTACCAGACTACATGCTTCACTGAAGTCTGAGAAAATAGCTTTGCTGCATTTTCTGTCTAGAAAGTCAGCAGTCCTACAGCCAGTTAGATGGGTTGGATCCATCTTTTGTAGGCTCATGTCATGTTTTAGTACATTTTTAATTTACCTCTGGAGATCTGATTATTTTTCAGTATCTTCAAATGTGCTGAAATGATTGTGTAGTGCTACATCAGATGAACAGTCAGTACCTGTCATTTTCCCCCCTCCTACTCTTTTCCTTATATAGGTGCTTTTTTTTTGATCCTTGGGAAGCACTCCATAATGGATACAGTTATTCAGAACTCTTGTATCATCACCCTGTGATTTCCTATGCCATGTTTTGGTTAATTGGATTTTTTTTTTCTAGAGGGTTTTGGCTTTTTGGTGTTTTTTTTTTTTTAAGTATCCAACTATGGGAGAGAGGCAGCTTCCCCTCACTTCAAGACATTAAACTCTTCAGAGTCATCTGACATCTGTGTCGCTCTGCTGGGCTCCCTCTTACCGGGCATATTTCAGGTGCAATTCCTCATATCCTAGAATATGAATGTAAAGCAGGCTAGATTAATTTAAAACATCAAGGTATTTATTCATTTCTCGCTGACTGCAAGCAGAAGCCTGAAATTACAGTGTAGTTATCAACTCCTTAAAATGAGATGAAGTGAATCTCACTCCATGAGTTCTGGCTTTGACTGCCGGTATCCATTGATATATCTGTACCCACCTTTCTTTACCACCTTGCCTTGCTCCCACAGTCAGCATCTCTATTCTTGCTGAAAACTGAGGCCAAATATCTGTGTAAAGTTTGCGGTGATTCCTATGTTATCTTTAATATTAAACTTTCACTTGCTGCACAGAGATCCCAATTTTTCTCGGTTTTTATGTATTCTTGAAATAAATTTAACTATCTGGCATGCCTGCAAGAAATGCCAAGCATCCTTTATGTTCACATCCTTGAGCTTTTCACAGCTCAGCAGTCTTTACTTATTACTTCCTTTAATTTACCAATTTGTCATCCTGAGATCATAAAAACATGTTTCAGCTCTACACCATTTTACCCTGTAATTTAAACTAACCCAGCTTGATGTAGTATTCTTGGTATTACTGAATTTTATCTTAGTTTTCCTGCTTCAGAATAGCTGGACCGTAACCTCACTCCTAGTGTTTGTTCTCCTGAGTTTAAGAAGCTAATCTCCCCTAATGGTACAGTTCCTCTTGTTTTCATTCTCGTTAATATCTAGCTGTGTCCAAATAATACCATGAGATTGCCAGACCTCCTCAGCACAGCAAAAGCAAGACTTTTTATCACTGTCGTTTAAGGTGAATTTTACCTAAAATGTTCTGCCTGTGCCAGTGGTTCTCCATATGTGTTGGGCAGGTGCTGTGTTGGAAGACAGCTCACCTGGGTGGGAAAAGGTGTCTGATGCATGGTTGGGCCATGGAGCATATGAGAGGACTTTGTCAGACGTGGTGGAATGTAAAAAGCAAAGATACCTTGCAGTTGCTGAGAAACAAACTGTTGGCCATTAACTATTGTGAGCACCTTCTCTGTGCTGTGGTGTTCTCTAAAGCAACGAGTCAGACCCATTGTGCTCCTCTTCCTCATGTTAGAGCCTTGCCTGTGTCCCAGCCACCTTCCTCTGTCTCTGCTTTCTGCTCCTTTATTCACCACCTTCTAGCAGTGCAACATCTGAGAAGGTGGTCCATGACGTTTGTGATCTCCACCCATGCCTTTCTTCCTTGGTTTGAGAAATCATGGGCTCACTGTCTTTGTGGCCATGTTCATTTCAGACCATTTCAAGTGCCTTTAAATTCATCCTTGGAAGGAACAGTTTCATCGTTCTGTCTCACTGGGAGCGGTGGTTTCAAGCTGAAGTAATGCTTTGTAATTGAAAGGCAACTTCATTCTCCCATAAATAATACTTGCTGGAACGAGATGGAAGGGAATGCCACAATCTCTGCCCTCTCTTCACGGTCTCTCTTCTTATTTCTGGGCATGGAGCATAGGGATATGGTATAGATCAGCCTGAGCATGGCATTCTCTTTGTTTAAAAGCATTTTTATGCTTTTACACGTTTTTATTTCCCTTGTAGGCTGACTGAGTCTTCTAAAGCTTTAGTGTTTCTTCCCTGTTGTGTTCCAGTTTACTTTTCCCTTCTCCTCTTCTATCCTTCACAGTTGCAATGTTTCAATTCTGTTTTTTTGTTGTTGGTTTGTTGTTTTTTTTTCCAGAAGGGATCCTAATTAGTTTAGGCAGGATGCAAATAAAGAGCGTAAAAATGTTCTACCCTGACAGCTATTGCTTTCTGCACATGTATTTAAACTCCCTAGTACGCAATAAAGACCACATAAATTCAGCAAAATGATGAGCAAACTGGATTGAGTGTACTTTGGGTGCTATCTGTATTTGCTTACAACTTGGCATCATCCAGAGCCTCTTGAGGCTTGAAATGCACCTAGAAATCCAGCTCTCCTGGGGCTAGTTGCTAACAGAAGTGCTGCCAGCTTGGCTGTGCCTCTCTGCTCACCAGCTGGAAACTTTGTTGAAGGCAGAGAAGTGAGAAGTGAAGTACACCCCTCTCATCCCCCCTCCCTTCGCTTACCGGGGCTGTACTGGCTGTAGTGCTGCAGTATTTCTGTATTCTAGATTAGTTGGAGTGTTCAGCACGGAGGGCTTCTCCATTCCGCTCCTCCTTTAATGTCTGCTCTCCTACAGGCTCGATTGATCTGTCAGTTCACTAACTGGGCTAGAGCTGACCCAGTTTGCTTAAAGAAACATTAAAAATCTTCCTCGTAAAGTCTTTTTAGTCTTTCTGGATCCAATCTGCCCATTCCAAAGCAGATCTTGAACTTTAAGTTCAAGAAGTGAGCTAGTAATTTCGTGAACCACTTAGTAATTTTCCCATGCCTTCCACTGCTGGGATTGCCTATATGGCCTTTAAATCTGGTGTACGTGACCACTATCTTTTTGACAGTTACAGAAAGTAAAGCAAGGCAGTCTCAGCAGCAGCTCATGTTGGCTGCGAATTCTTCTCAGGAGCTTGTTTTTCTGTAACTTGCTTTCCTTCTTTGGAACGCTAATCCTCCTGTGTCACACATTTTCTGTTACACTTTTCTCCACTGCTAATCTCAGGATTTGTTCTGCTGCCCTTCCTAATCCACGGGAGCACAGATGACCTCAGGAGACACCCTTGGCATGAGACCTTTTTGGGTTTGAGTACCACCAGTTATTCCTCCTGCGGTGTCGAAAATCAGCAGTTGTTTGGGAAGTTTGTCCCTTAACCACTTGCCTGCCAAAATTTGCTCGCTGCGGTCCAGTCCTAATGGGACAGGAGCTCTCAGGTTAATTTTGTGCTTGGAAACAACCGTTCCCACGTCTTTGCAAGTTCTGGAAAGAACTTTCTGCAACTGCCGAAGTATTGTCCAGGAGAGAAGGAGATAAGCCAAGCTGAGTTACAGTTTAATTTCTGGAAATGTTTTTTTTTTGCATTGGGCTGTAAGTCAAAAACAATATAGTAATGAAGTTCCAGTCTTGGGTAAAAAAAAAATCTCTGCTGAAAAGAAAAGTCATTGCTGCAAAGAGCTTTAACCATAGCCCAAACATGGGGTTTCTTGTTTTGCTTTTAAAAAAGTGAAGGGGCAAAGCTTGGTGCTAACAGGAGGGTGATGCTTGCTGGAGGTTTATATGCCAGCGTCAGAGGAGCAAGGAGGGAGGAGAGGGGGGCAGCGGGAGAGGTTTGAAGGATTGAGATGCAGTGAGGTGTCCCAGCGTCGTTCTGCACACTGAGTGGGAGTCGCGAGTCACAGTCTGTCACTGCTACTGCACAGGCGACAGCAGTGCTGGCCGGCTGTTCGCTTTTGGGGGAGGCTGCAGGGGAGGCTGTGGGGAAGCGATGCTCGCCGAGGTCCTGGGGGATTGCGTGACTGCAGGACAAGCCTTGAACACGCACAGGCTGGTCGGTTTATGTAGTAGTTGGAGAAGCGATTCATAAATGGTGTCTGTGTATGTTAGTACATGTACTGGGGGAAAAAAAAAAAGCTATGAAGATTCCTTTTACCTCATTTTATCTAGAATATAGCTAGAAGAGAGAAGTTCCCAGACGTTTCAGAGATCATACGTAGCTTCCAGGGCAGTGGCAGCCCGTGACTCCTGAAAATGTGCAAAGTGTTCACAGATACTCTCTAGTAACTTGTGCCAAGCAGAATGCAAAGTAATCCACTCTGGCACCTGCTCAAGAAAATGCAAAGAAACCATCTGTTAAACCCAGAATCTTCTCCTCTGGTGTTAAAATATCAGTATCTGAGAAAATGGCAACGCAGCAGGGCTTCATATCTGTGCTGCTCCTCACCTTTAGGCATATCTCGCTGCTTGGGGTGTCCCTGGCACCTGAGCCAGAGCGACGTGTCCCAGCATGGGACATGCTTTCCTTCTCCTTTGGTGGTTCTCTTAAACTAAGCTGGGCAGAGCAACAAAAAGATGACCCGTAGCGTTAGCATCCCGTGGTGGTAGAAAGGTAAGCTCTGTGGTCAGTCTTTAATTTCCTCGATTCTGAGAAGACAAGCAAAAAGGTAGGGTATTTTCAAGCTACATTTCCTTCCTGCTTGGGAAGGAGTTCCCCTGCGACATGGCGTCTGTTGCCGATGCCGCGATGCTCTCTTCTCTTGTCAGTGTGGGGGAGGGAGCCGAGAGGGGACATCTCCGCACCGCAGCGGATTTCCTTTCTCAGATTGCCACCGCTGCAACAGGACGTGCAAGTTCATTGGGCATCAGGGAAGGGTGGCTGGGGAAGGGGGGCGTGAAGAGACAAAATAAGGCCTCTTGGTGAACTTTTTGCTCTTTCTTCGCAGCCCTTGGTAGTCGGGTCCATGTTTGCCCTTTGCAGTGGGACAGAACCAGTGTTCCTATCGCACAGAGGGGTTTATGTTCTCCCTCAGTATCCTTTGGCCCCGTTGGCAGCAGCAGTGCATGGTGACAGCTCAGATGACGTTCATGCTTGACCAGAGACGAGGAGGAACTCTCTTAAACATGTAAATTGTTTATTTAGTTTGAACATGTGAATATTCTAGGAGCTATGGAGAGCCTGTATATCAGTAAAAATACTTGGTTTTCATCTACCAGGTAACATAATGTCTTTCCTTATGAGGAAATGTATACCCATATATACTGTGCCACCTTCTGTAGGCTTTGGTCGGGAGTCACTTGTGTCATTTTTGTAGTTGCATAGACGTAACAGCTGGGTTTGTGGGAGTGTAGTCCCGGTGCAGGGATAGAACTGGACTGCAACAGCCTGATTTAATTTGGGAGAGGATGATGTGCTGGTCTTGTTTGGTCCTGTGGATTTCCTTTGGTTTGTGAGACGAGCGGGCAAGCTTCTGCGTCATTCTGTTCTGTAGAAGTAGGTCTTGGGTATGGATGGACACACGTTTTCCTGATTTCTTTTCAGGGAATTTCCCCACTTCCTTTCAAATGCAAGCACTCTCTCGCCTGTAATTAGACTATCCCATGTATTTTATTTTTTTTTTACTTTTTACAATAAGGGAAAACAGTGAACTTGGCAGTATTGATTTTTGCTGCTTCCCTTCCCTCTCCAGAGCGCTTAAGATATTTTTAGAGGCTTTCATCTCTGAGCTTTTTGGGGAGAGAACAGCATCCACCAATACATCAGCTGTCAGCATTCAGCTTCTTGAAGTCTTGGCTTTCTAGCCCGGAGCTCAGGGCTTTTTTTTCATTATGGCTTGCTCAGGATTCATGCACAGTGAAGGTAAACACTGGAGCTGGGGTAGGGGGAAGAAGGGGAGAATTTAAAAAGCTTTGTTTTACAAGCTTTCCAATAGAAATGCATGTGATGAAGACACAGGGTAGAAAATAGCCCCAGGAGAGGAACATGATGACTGAAAACCTGAAGGTCTACGTGCAGTGGAATCTAAGAAGCTGAATTAAGATTGAAATAAGCCCCACATGTTTTGGGGTCAGTGCAGCCTGAACTGAGTATCTGAACAACAGGATGCAATAGATTTGTGTAGAAAATTCCACATACAGCCTCAGGAGTCAGGGAGCAGAGAGGTCAGGTCAGGCTGGTGCTGTATGTCCGGTTCACAGAGAGGGAAATGGTTAAATTACCACAAAGGGACTTTTGAACTGTAACTCGTGAAAATGTGTAGCAGAGCATTGACAGGTCTCTACCAGAAAATTGGACAGATTCTTTTCCTTTTGTGGCATTTTATTAAGCTTTCAAGCGCTCAAGATAACGTCTGATGATTTGGTGGTATTTGCCTAGTGAGAAGGCTCAGAGCAAACTTGTCATCTCTGATGATTTTCTTCTTGTCTTCATTCACCTCCTTTGGGTGAAAGTTTCCTGAGCTTTTTCCACCTGCAACAAGACAGGCTGCTGTGGAGGGACACGCACTCCTATTTTGTTGCTCCTAAGAAGCACATCAAATAAAAAGTGAAAGAAAGCAAGAAATTAATGCAGTATCCTGGTGAGTGGAGTTTGGTAGCCGATTGGAGACTGGGAACAAAATCTTTAAACAGTGGATTTATGAAGCTTTTTTTTTTTTTTAAATTAAATGAAGATATTTTAAGAGAAAAGTGAGGATGAGTAGAAACGGAGAGATGAATTGTAAATTCCTCAGGGATATAGCAGTGTTCAGTATTAAAACTTCATTTCATGTGAATGATAATCTAAAAACTATTTCTGAAGGAGAGCTTTTAAAAAAACACAAATCCTGCTCAGCCAGATTCTGAAATACAGTTGATTATAGCATGGACTGGAAACACTGAGCAAAACAAAAAATACAAAACTATTTTTAATCATTTAGATAAATGATATTTCTTTTTGCTAAATCCAACATTTGCACTTGTTTGGTTTTTTCCTCAGTGAACGAATCCAGATTTTTTTCACTTGGATGTAGTTTTATTTTTAAACACGGCTTCCAGAAATGCATGCGTGTGGGATTGCAATTGGGACCAGTGGAGAGCCGTGGCGCTCTGCCAGGCGCTCGCCCTGTCCCTGCAATATAGATGGATTGCCAGCGTTCTGGAGAAAAACAACCCCAAAACTTTAAACAAATTATGCTTAATGGAAATAAACTTTTTTTGCCCTCCTGGGTAATGATTTGGATAATGTGCTGGCTGTGTGTTTCTGGAGGACAGGGGAAGGGGAGAGGAGGCCAGAGATGGTGTTCTGTATGCCTATAACTTGCGCTCCAGTGGATACTCTGGGAAGTCAATGGGGTGGACTGGGAGGTTTCTAAGCTTGGAGCATTTTTTTAAACTCCCAGCCTGTCTTTCTATTAGAAGGTGAGCAGGTTAGCTACAGCCAGCTATGATAAGAGCATTTATCTAGAGGTTGTTTTCTTCCATATATGGCTTTCTAAGACCTGGAAAGGGATATGCCTTGTGTCTGGCATTTTCTGTGTACAATTTTGGCGTTGTCTTTCATGTCATTCACTTGATTTCTGCTGGGTTTTGAGGGTAAGTGATAATAGCATGAAACCAATACCTGGTTTTCTTTTTTTTTTTTTTTTTTATATAAAAAAGGGCAAGCAGAGTAGGCTGTAGCCTACTTCACAGAAGAAAGGGCACCATAGCCATATCTCTCTGTTTTTTCAAGCTGGTGCTGATAAATCTTTTCTCTCATTTCTGTTGCTATGGTGTTAGTTCTGTGCAAAAACAAACCTTTGGGTGATCATGTCAAATGCAAAGATTGTTTGAAGAGAGAGATGCTGAAAGAGAAGGGAAGTAGGAGGGCTCAAATTCCAGCTGATGACAAACAATGAATCAGTGTTTGTCTCAGCAGAGGGCCATCAGAAATTTTGCACTCTACTTTCAGACTTCTGCTTGGATCTGATACTCCACTTGAAAAGGCTTCTTTTTCCCCCTCAAACCTTTTTTTTTTTTTTCTTCTTCTCTTTCTTTTACTCTTTTTTCTTCTTGGTGTATAAAAGGAAGGTGGATCTCTTCCAAATTCCGCACAGCCCAGGGATATTTGCTTTCTGCAGCATAGCCCAGAACACAGAGAACTTATTCTTGCAAACAGTTTGATCCTCCAATCCGCAAAATACTGGATCCAATTTTGAAGGTTTTTGTGGTTGAAACGTACCTGCTGTTCTTGTTGAGCCAATTGGAAGTGGTCATTGAACTTCCTACTGGAGGAGCTGCCTTAATGTGCTGTAATTTCTAGCATTGCTTTCCTGGTGAAGGAGAAGCAGAGAACTATTATGGGGGGCCCTTTTTAACACTTTCCAATGTGCAAAGTAGGTGCATTTGGTTTTGTTCTCAAAATATGCCAGTTGCTTTTAGCTGGCACAGCTGTTGTGAAGAAGTTATCTTGGACAGATGTCTTATGCTTCTGGAAAACACTGTGCTGAAAATGCCTGGATATGCCTTGGAGGTTACTTCTATTCCTGGGTCAAGGCTGAAGGGAGAAGTGTTTTCTTGTTTTTTGAATGTTTCTGTGCAGATTGAGCTGCAACTGCAGGAATAATGTAAAGGGGTAACCAATCAAATACTTATTTGCTTCTCTCTGTTTTTCAAACTGGAAGTCCTGAAAATGAGGATTAATTCACATTTTTTACCTTGGCAACTGGGAACTTTCTGACGCAGTTAAATGGAACCTTTGTTTTGCTGCTTCCTTCCAGATGTGATAGGCAGATGAAAAAACCTCAGGAAAAGCAGTGTGGTCATCAGAGATTTCTTTTAAGGGTATTAACTGATTTTTCTGAAACTTGGTTGCAGAAGCAGATCATCTCCTTCCATGTCCTTAGCCAAGCTGCAGTTTACTTTGTTTTGCCTTGATTGTGCAGACTCTTTTGCTCGCCTTTAGCCTTCATGCTGCACTACCTGTGGGAGTAAAAACGTAAGTGCCAGGACAGCCAGACCTTCTGTGGACTGTCTCTCCCAGCCACAGCTTACTGGTCACGAGCATCCACATCAAGTCTGGCTTGTTTGTCTTTACCATTGCATAATCTTCGCAAGCAGAGAGTCTGCTGCCCACCTGTGAACAGTGTCTCTGTTAGTCTCCTCGGATTACAGATGCACATCGTGTTTTCCAGTTGTATTAGAATCTACGTAAGTACTTCAAAGATAGTACTATAGCCTCAAGCTGCAACTGTTAGTAGGAGCATACAGGTGGTTTCTGTTGGAAAGAACTGGCTGTCTTTTGGTTTGCTTTTGTGCTATGGGCAACTTCAGTTATTCTACTCGAGTAAGCCTTGCCCAGATAAGGGTGCCTACCCAAGAAAAGCAATTTGCCTACGTGGATCAGTTAGATTAACAACTAGCAAATTATTCTAAGGCCGCTAGATCTTTACTGTTTTAGTTTTATTGGTGCTTGACCTCCAGCCATCCTGTCTTATTGTTACCTTCCTTAAGGCACTCCTTAATTGAAAGCAGGGCCATTTCTGTAGGATGAGAATCTTATTAGGACAAAACTCAAGCCAATGAGACAGTGAAGACCAGGCTTCTATTGAAACAGAGGATCAGCAGCCTCTTCTGGCCAGCTCTCCTCTCGCTCCTGTGTCCCCCACCCCCATCTCTGCCAGAGTTGAATAAAAGTGATAGCAGCAATGGAAAGGAGTATGCATGTAACTGGAAAATCAGATGCTAAGTTTAGTTTAGTGAGCACACGTCCGTCTTTCGTTTCAAAGATGGTCCCGGTTTGCAGTGTTCAAGGTTAAGTTGCCACTGGTGCAGTAGATCTCACAATTGGTTGAAGAGCAGTGCTTGATAATGTAGCAGCTTTCGTGCTGTGGGCAGCCCGATGTGTTGGCTGGAACATGAGCCAGTTCTCATACTTACAGTGTTCAAATGTGGTAAGTAGCTTCATGGGATCATTAAGATTGGTAGGACCTTAGGGGTACGTAATACATCATCTTGATCAAAGCAGATTCAGCATTAAATTTAGACTAAGTTGCTTAGGGCTTTGTCCAGTCAGGTCTTGAAAACCTTGAAGGATAGAGATCCTACAGCCTCTGTGGGACTCTGCTGCAACCAGACTGTTCTTGTGGTGGAATTTTTTTTCCCGATTTCGTTGGAATCTCCACAGTTTTGATTTCTGTCCTGATAAATCTAAGCCCTCGCAATGACGTTGGCCAGTTCTCTTGGTACCCTTGTGTCGTGGTTTGGGCATGCATCCCATCAGGTCCAGTAGCCTTCTTTGCATTAAGATTTCTTCAGGAGATCCCTAACTCAATCCTTTTCCAGTACAAATGGTTCCTCTGCTCCTTGAACCTTGTCTTGGTACTGGGGACCAAGCCCCGTGACGCATCGCCACATGCCTCCCGGTGCTGTCTGGAGCGGAGTTTCTGCACACCCCACCCCATATCTTTGTCCCTTGTCCAGCTAACTGCCAAAGTCTGTTGGTGGGAGTGCTGTGGGAGCTGCATTCCTCCTTACCAGCTAAATAACTGTCCCTGCAGCGGATGAATTTGCATAGATCCTGAGTCACTTGCTTTTCTGTTACCTGTATCATTGTCCCGGGTGCTGTTTTGTGCAATCCCAACGGGCAAAGGGCACAGCAGGCATTCCTTTTATTAGTGGTGTTAATCTTTTGTTGGCTCATTCCTTTTGCATGTACGTGTAAGCACAGGGAAAGATTTTTTGTTCAGAGTGGAGAAGCACAGGAAGGTGTTTGGATGAAGGGTGCTTGCCAATGACATCATTGTTTTTTCATGGGATTAGAGCTACACTGCTGAGAAATAAATGTCTGAGTAAAGTTTTCTGACATTCAGTGAAATGTAAATTTCCAGGGATTTGGTTAACATACCAGAATAAAGGCAGCGTATGAAGTAAATCTATTTTGTGTGGTGGCGACACCTTGGACGGTGGCAGGGACAAGAACCTTAGATCTTCCATGTATTAATAAAAGGTTTCTCTCTGGTTTCTTCAGCTTGACCTCACCAAACCCATTGAAGATCAGGGCCCTTTGGATGTGATCATACATAAACTGACAGATGTCATCCTTGAGGCAGACCAGAATGACAGCCAGTCACTGGAGTTGGTTCACAGGTTCCAGGTAAGTGGTTCTTTCATAGTCCTTTTGCATTGCAAGCAGGAGGGTGATCTCCGTGCAGCAAATTCAGTCTGTTTCCTGTGCAGTTGGTAGGGTTTGATTGGAAGAAAAAAAAAAAAAAAAAAGCTGCCCCGCACACTGCTGCCGTGCTACTGATAGCTCAGCAAAAAGAGTTTTGTCAGCCTAAAATGGACTTACACCTTTGAATAGGTTTTATGTGTATTGGTAAGGTTAGTAGGAACTGGTTTCCCACCAAATGTTGTCCTGGTGTCATTCGAAGAGCGTGAGTGTTGTTCGTAAGAGGAACAGGTGTTTGCAGAGTCCTTTACATGTGTCTCTTCACGGCAGAAGCCACGGAATTAATTTGGCCCAGTTCTGTCAAGTCTTCCCAGTTCCTGGAATGCTAATTTCTAACATCAAGGTTACTGTAAGTGATTCTGTCCTCTAGTGCTGAGAATCCTGTTCTGTTAATTTTTTTTTTCTCAAGTTTATTTTAAAGGTCAGAAATATGCAGGGCACAGTTGTACAGAGAACTGTTTTCCCAAAGAATTCCTATCAGCAGTCTGAATGCTGATGAAAATGATAAAGTAACACCTTTATAATTTTAAAGATGTTGCATCTGGTGTATATTTGATCAAAGGTATATTCTTTTCTTCTCTTTCGAAGAGAAGCAAAATTAAAAAAGATATTTTCAGAGTTATATGGAATATATTTATGTCAGGTGAAAAAACAGCTAAGACAAATTCTGCTATTTTGACAACTTTGCTTTCTTGGGAAATGATGTTCTCTTTGCTCTGCTTAATGTTCTACAACTACTAATGCAGAAAATATTTTACTTAACAGAATCAATATGCTCTTTGCTCTAGTCACAAAGCTTTTCTGCTTTCTCCCACCTGCGTGTTTCTCACACACAGGAGACAAAAAGGTTTGACTTGTGGGTCTGATCCTCTGGCACCAGTTCTCTGAATAGTAGGTGACTATTCATCACTGCAGGCGTCCACTTCCCACAGCACTGGAAACTTACCATAGAATAATAGAATGGTTTAGGTTGGAAAGGACCTTGAAGATCATCAAGTTCCACCCCACCTGCC
>NW_009646406.1:480998-481683 GCF_000708025.1 Charadrius vociferus | reverse complement strand
CAGCCTGTATTTGTGCTTGGGATTGCACCGACCCAGACATAGGGCCTTGCACTTGGCCTTGTTGAACTGCATGAGGTTGGCTTGGGCCCACCTCTCCAGCCTGTCCAGGTCCCTCTGGATGACATAACTTGTAAAACTTGTTGAAAAAGAAGCACATGAAGAGATGGACTTCAGGGGCTTTCTGCTCACATTTTTACCCTATTTCAGATGTTAACTAGTTTGCCTTTGTAATATATCCATCCTATCAGTGGGAGAAACTGATGACCGAAGAGGCAAAGGGGCACATGTGTTAAGTTGCTCGCAGCTGATTAAGACTCACGAGATTTGTCATACCCACTTCTTATGTTGTTGCATGCATTCCTGAAGGCTGGGCTTTATGAGGCACAGAGAGCGCAGCTGTGTGTGATATTGTGGCAAGTCCCTTGTCACCTGGAGAACATGCTGGTGGGGAGCTTGTGCAAGCAGTTGTAGAACAACAGTTGGCATGTAGCAGTACTATTATTATCTAAAACGCCTTTCTTTTATTCCTGAGCAAGAACTCTTCAATGGATAAGGAATATTTTAGTAAGAACCTCAGCTGGTCCACTTACTCTAGTTAATAGCTTAAAGTTACAAGCTGATACTTTTTTCAAGTACCGAAGTGAGATCTGAAGGAAAGAGTAGTGAGTACAGAGGATGTGTTTTC
>NW_009646406.1:468872-480935 GCF_000708025.1 Charadrius vociferus | reverse complement strand
GGTAAGCCTTAGCTTTGGCTGAGGACTTAGTGGGCTGGTAGAGGTAAAATGACCTGCTAAAGCTAAATCCCTTACTCTGATAAAAAGTAATCATAGTATCACACCTTCACATTATTCTGTCTACTTTTGATACCGTTTAGGTAACTGAATCCATTATTTTTGTATAGGTTAAATTTTGAAGCTTTGTTTTTGAAGATACTTAAGTTAGAGAATCTCAGTGAAAATAGAATTTGTATCTAATGAGTTTGTGGGCTAGATTCTGAGAGTGGTCAGAAGCGCAGTATATATGGATATATTATTCATATATAATTATGGATAAATATCCATTTATTCTTTAGTTCAGGTACTTGCATCTTTTTTTGATAGCACTTGGAAAACAATAATATCACCTGAACAGATACGCAGTGGCCTAAAAACAACAACAGAAACATCCCCTTATGAAAAAAATTAGAACGCAATCAAAACTGCAACTACAAACCAAGAACTCAACTCCTCCCACCCAAAGTCTTTCCTAAAATTCTCAAATTCTACAGAGCTATTAAGTTAAAACATATCGCTGATCTTACAGATTTTATTTTCTTTCAGATGATGATATCAAATACAGCATATTTTTAACCACAGACTATTTGAAGTGAAATTACTGATTTAAATTTTTAGAAATTATAAATAGTTTGCATATAACAGTTAATACAGCATAAAAATGAGAAATGTATGTGAGGCTATTGTTTCCATTTTCTATGCTTTTCTCAGGAAAAAGGTATTTTATATAGTGCAGCTTGGAGTTTTTTCAGAAAGTAAGATATAATTCAGTTTCGGCACAGAATTGCCTTCTGCAGAGATCTTAAATTTCCACTTTTTTTTTTTTTTTTTTCTCCAAAGTGTACATGATGGCAGAGGCAGGAACAGGAGACCGTAGGCAAAATCTTTGCAAAACTTGAGGAAATTGTGCCTGTCTGTCAGGCTTATTGAATCTGTTTGCTGCTGTCATGTGTGATGGCATTGGTTTTACCACCCGGACCTTTTGGTCATACTATTTATGGCTTCTCTAGTACTTCAGTTCTAGGGGTTCCTCACCTGGTGCTGTTTCTTCACCCTCCAGGCTAAGTCCAACCTGTGTGCTTAAGGCTGTCTTCACAGTCCTCGGGGTTCCTCATCTGGTGCTGTTTCTTCACCCTCCAGGCTAAGTCCAACCTGTGTGCTTAGGGCTGTCTTCACAGTCCTCAAGAGCTGACCGCGGTTAGAGGAGTGCTCTCCTGCAGCGTGTTAGGCTCTGAGCCTGAGTTCGGGATGGAAGCTGAAGGGCTCTTTGGTTTAAGTATAAATTTCAGTGGCTGTTTGCTCTCAGACTTCTTGAGCCCTCAACCATGAGGAGACTGGGATATGGGGGGAGCTGGCCAGGTAGGAAGGAGTCTGTTGACTATTGTGAAGGCGTCAGCCAAACTAATGAGAAAACCAGGTAAGCTCCCAGGAGGCATACATCCTCCATAGGGCAGTCCGCGCTCCTGGTGGATAGACACATCAGAAAAGGCTGCAGACCCCTGATTTACAGAGGTATTTTTATTGGGACAGTTACAACCTTTGCTACTGCTGGCAAATCTCACTTGAGCTGCCTCATTTCAGAGCGGCTGAGAAATGGTTGTATTCAAATCCCACGTACTGTTGTATGTGGCACTGGGAGCCCTCCGGTTATGTGCCTGTTGCCAGCTGCCACCTATTAGTGTACGTGCCTCCTTGTCATTCCTGTATGGCTCACCTGTCAGGTTGTGCCCTTGATCAAAGTTCGGAGGCAGTGTGTTGTGCTTCCGTTTCACCGCAAGTGCTGTTTTGCAAGATGTGGTTGTCCGTGTCCTACGGTGAATTTACTGAAACATTCCCATGTGTCTCTCAGGCTGGTTAACTCCTCCTCTGTTAAAACCGTGGAGCAACTTGTTGCAGTTTTAAATCATAGCCTTAATAAAAGCTAAACAACCAAACTCATATTGCCCTAAAATCCTAGTTTATTTATTTGAATAGCCTTGTGTGCAAGTTCAACAGTTCAGCCTTGCCTCTCCTCTCCATCCCATTAGAAAGAATAAATCAAGAGTGTCACCGTATTCAAGGTGATTCCCTGTTAAAGGAAGCTGCATAATAGCATCTCTGTGCTGTGTTGTTTTTTAGGACTGTGCTGCAGCTCTTGCTATGTTTGTTAATCTTGGAAATCGCAGAGCTTTCTTTTTAGTGGCCTCTGAAGGAAACCAGTAAGAAACCTTCCCTTAAGATTTGGGGCAAACAAATCGTAGTGTTCTCCGTATTTCCTGACCCAGCTCTTCTCTCCCGTACTGCCAAGTTCACCTATGTTAACATCACCTCCCCTGTCTCCTCTGCCTGAATCTTTTGTTGGCATGGCCTTAATCTTGTACAGCATGTACAGTAATAGATTGATAGTATGTATAATAGTATGTACAGCCATGGATTTCAACTGGGGATATGCTTCTTGCTAACTAATGTGGAGAGGTGAGAACAGTTGCTGATCCCAGGGAACCTTCAAGAGTACTGACAGAGGTATTTGATACAGCATGTCAGATTCTTTCTGTGGGATTTGCATAGTCATAAATTGATTTAAATACCTGCACAGCACAAGAGCATTCAGTTAAATTAAGTATTTTTGCAGACCTGTCTGCTGCCTTCTAAGAATAAGAGGGAACAAAAGGGGAAACAAATTGGGCTGGAACAGGTTTGGGTTACAGTAGAAGGAAACAGAAATAACTGTAATTCAGAGACTACATAACAGTGTTGAAATTCAGTTTTCTGTCTGTTACCATTGCCACTATTTTGTTGCTGTAGAACACTTATGTCTTTCTGTGCCTCATTTTACCACCACCCTTTCATAAATTGGTCCCTATTTCTTAATAATGGACTTCATAATTTTCCTGTAAATATCAGTATTAAAGCAAAAATAATACTTTGGTTCTGGTGAAGCTAATTTGCAGTAGGCTGATGGGAAGTTGAAACGTTTGTTGGGTATTTTTTTAATAATACTGGAAATTTGGATTGTGTGCCGAGTGTTGTAGAAAGCAAAGGGATTGTTTACATCCCTGGGACATATGCTGCGTGTAAGTCAGCACTGTTTAATTGTTGGTAGCTCTGTTAATCGGTACACAAGTGTCTCGTTAGAAAACTTCTCTCTACAGTAATGCATGCTTAATATATATTTTTCCAGAGCTCAAGTAGTAGAGATAGATGGAAGTGAGGGTAAATTTCTGAGCAAGCTAGATGGAGAAGAAATAGTTCCCTGTCTCCTGACTTGATTGGTAAATATGGTTGAACTTGTTCAACTAACAGTAGGAAGTGTATAAGAAGGAAATAGATTGGGTGAAAGCACCCATGGATAGAGAGCATTGTCCTATACCAATGTCTTCTGTGCAGAAGATGGTGGTGAATTCTGCTCATGCTTTGAGGACTGCTCTACATTTTCATCTTCATTACATGTCCCTATTGATGGTGGCTTTGGTCTTTTTTGAACACGCTGCCTAATTCCAGTTTAGCATTGCTGTGTTCACAGTGGCAAGCTTCAGCCAGGCAGACTCTAGAGAGGCTGTTGCAGGGCTACACTAAGAAACTTGCTTAATTCTTCTTGTGAAATGGTTGGATCCAGCTGGCTGGTGCCTTCGAGGCCTTCATTTTTAGGAATATTAAATTTAACCGCAAAAGAAAATAATAAAAAAGCCAAGAATGTTAGAGGAGAACTTGATGTTCTTTCTTCTCTCCCTGCCGTTAGTTCTTGGTTGTACACTAAACACCATATTATCTAGTATATCTGTGCTTTTTGAGGATGCCATCTTCCTGCAAAGAAGTGCAATGTAATGCCTAAAGAATTAAAAGGGGATCCTGGAATGCGGATTCAGTCATATGCTTTTCCACAGTTTCATTATGTGATCTAGACTATCCTGTTTGCATCCCTAAGTTTTTGTTTTGCAAGCTGTAAATTAAAGGAAATGGCATTAACTCCCTTTTGAGATTAATATGAGAAGCCCTTTAGCCCTGCCTGGACTTGTGCAAAGCGTTTGACACTGTCCCACACAACACCCTTGTCTCTAAACTGGAGAGACATGGATTTGACGGATGGACCACTTGGTGGATAAGGAATTGGCTGGATGGTCGTACTCAGAGAGTCACGGTCAACGGCCTGATGTCCAAGTGGAGACCAGTGATGAGTGGTATTCCTCAGGGGTTGGTACTGGGACCGGTGCTGTTTAACATCTTTGGCGGCAACATGGACAGTGGGATCGAGGGCACCCTCAGCAAGTTTGGTGATGACACCATACTGTGTGGTGCAGTTGACGTGCTGGAGGCAAGGGATGCCATCCAGAGGGACCTGGACAGCCTTGAGAGTTGGGCTTATGCAGAACTCATTAAGTTCAACAGAACCAAATGCTAGGTCCTGCACCTGGGTCATGGCCATCCCAAGCAGAAATACAGGCTGAGCAGAGAATGGATTGAGAGCAGCCTGAGAAGGACTTGGGTGTGTTGGTTGATGAGAAGCTCAGCATCAGTTAGCAATGTCTGCCCACAGCCCAGAAAGCCAGCCGTATCCTGGGCTGCATCAAAAGCAGCATGGCCAGCAGGGCGAGGGAGGTGATTTTGTCCCTATAGTCTGCTCTGGTGAGACCCCACCTGGAGTACTGCGTCCAGCTCTGGAGTCCTCAGCAGAAGAGGACACGGACCAGTTAGAGCAAGTCCAGAGGAGGGCCAGAAAGATGATCGGAGGGCTGGACTACCTCTGCTATGAGGACAGACTGAGAGAGTTGGGGTTGTTCAGCCTGGAGAAGAAAAGGCTCTGGGGAGACCTTATAGCAGCCTTCCAGTATCTGAAGGGGGCCTACAAGAAGGCTGGAGAGGGACTTTTTGCAAGGGCATGTAGTGATATGACAAGGGGTAGTGGCTTCAATCTGGAAGAGGGGAGATTTAGATTAGATATCAGGAAGAAATTTTTCACTTTGAGTGTGGTGAGGCACTGGCACGTGTTGCCGAGGGAAGTTGTGGAAGCCCTATCCCTGGAGGTGTTCAAGGCCAGGCTGGATGGGGCTTTGAGCAACCTGGTCTGGTGGGAGATGTCTGATGTCCCAGGCTACATTTATGACCTTTGTAAGAATAACTTTTTCTAAGAGCTGTATTGTAGAGGCCTTTACCATCTCATCTGCAAGAGCTGAGGAGGAAACTGGCTTCACACTTACATGAGTCTGTGTGCCTGCTCTCTGGAGTCTGCGATGAACTGTTGTACAGTCTGGTGGAGACTGCTAATGGACTAGGAAGCTTCTTAACCTGCCCTTTTTGTCTTGCTGTTTAATGACTGTTCTCAATTGCCTTGTAAAAAATAGTTGTTACAGGAGACTGAAAAAGGCAAGGAATTGCCTGTTGCCAGTGTGCTTTTCAGCTGCAGAAGACCTTTACGGTTGAATTTTCTGAGATGTTCATGCTAGTTGGATATGGTCTGGACTACAGTTTCTCAGGAGAGTATCGGTGGATGCTAGAGATCAGTGTGGATCCAACTGGAGATCGGTGCTCCTGAAGATCGGTGATGAGTGCATAGTGATCTCATCCAGAGCCGAAATGAAGACTGCATGCAGCACCTAGTGTAGAGCATGAAGTGTAGAGAAATCTTTCCATTTGCTTCATAGGACACTTAGATCCTTGTTTTGGGGTGATGATTATTTGTAGAGATGATGATTAGTCTCCCTTCCTGCCCACTGTAACACTGGGCTGAACTGATTGAACATAGTTTATTTGTTGTCTAGTAAAAAATTCCCTTTGTGGTTCCTTCTTGACCAGAGGAACATGGAGAGAAGTCAGGTGGGAAGAGGCATAGTCCCCAAGGGTCCCATTCACTTGCTGGTGCTCCAGTTCCTGCCTTCTTGGTAAGAAAGATAACCAAACTACCCCAGTTCCTGCCTTCTAGAAAAAGTTTGACTTTCAAAAGTGAGTATGGTTTGGCTTGTGTAAGACATTGGCTGGGGAATCTTTGTTTTACTCTGATTAGAGGAAAATACTCTCTGAGCAGCTGCCTGTCATAGCTGTGCAGGGACTTGAGTAGCTTCATTCGTTGCAGCTTCATACTCATCTGTTCCATTGAAAATGATGGCTCAAGTGATGGAAAATCAATAGGGTTATTAATTTGTCTTTCAGAACATTTTCTAAATTGGTTCTCTTTGCATTAGCCTGCTTAAAAAGATAGATCAGAAGCCGGTTTTATGCCTAGGCTTCTGCTATCACCTTGATGAAAATTTAAAGTGTTTCCTCCCCCCCTACTCAGCAACTGTTGACTCTCCCACTCTGAAGTTGTCCAGGAATGGCTCTTCTATTCTTGATTCAGAAGCTTCCTTAGAAAGGTTTGGGACTGGGAGGAAGGAAAATTAGGGGGATATTTTGCAAGGGAGGGAGTTAGGGGATTGCGCTTACTTGGAAGGGGAGAAGTGCATTGTTCTTGCTGCACTGGTTGCTTTCTTCAGAAGTCTTGTCTGCGAGAAGATGATTTGGGTGCATCCTCATGGAGATTATGCCAATGGATTTTGAATGCTGCTTTTTTTTTTTTTTTTTTTTTTTCCCTTAAGATACTAGCTCATTCTGCTCCTGGTTTTCATCTTTGTACTCTGAAAATACTTGCAGATTTCAAATTTCACGTGCTCTGCTGAGAAAAAGGCAAGAGAAAAATCAAAGGAAACTATCAAATCTTAGTAATTTTTTTCTTAATGGGGTGATGGGGGACAGGGTGAGACACAAGTTGAAATGATCTATTTGCACCTGAATTCACAGGCCAATACCTGTGTTTTTCCCACCTGAAAAATAATTCTGTGTTACAGTTCTTGGAAGAGCCTCATAAGCAGGCAAAATTAACTAAAAATTCGTCATTCAGGTGCTAACTGGTAGGGTAGCTTTCTGTGTAGGTATTTGCAAGATGAAGCAGTGGTGGACTTTTGAAGGCAAGACAGGGAAGCTGAGTACTCAGTTGCTTTGAGATGTACAGTGAACAGAAATGTAAGAGAAAAGCTCCGTCCCCACTTCCCCTTGCCGCCCCCTCATCCCTCCCAGCTGCTGCAGGAATCTCTTTTAGATTTAGAGACAATCGATTTTGAGATGAGTGTTTGTTCAAGATCCAACTTGCCTATACCTTTTCTTTTGGAAGGAGGTGTTTGTGAAAAGAGACCATCACAGCCCAAGACAACAAAAAGGAACTTTTAAGTCTGAATCCGATGCATACTCTTTAGACAAGCTTGTGTGTGTCTTTTCTCTGCTTCCCCCTTGGAAGATGTTGATCTGTTGTTACAAGCGGTCATCTTCATGTTTCTGTACATGGGGAAAACACAAATCCAAATGCTGTTATTGTTCCATTTGCTAACTTTTTTTTAATACGGAACTTCTGTTTAAACAAAAGATTATAGAAGTTTTATTACTTAGTAATAAAATCAAGTCAATGAGTCAGTGACTCTCTCTTATCATCTAATGACCTAATATTTGCAGTAGATACTGTATCAACTTTCTGTTAAAATATATACATATAAAAAAAAGCATTAGCTACCCTTTTGGGTAAAATGACAACTCTGTCCTCATCTCTACACAGACTTCTAAAAAAAAAAAAAAAGGTTTTTTTTTTTAAATCTCTGGGTTATATTCAGAGGTATTTAATAGGGAACATGAAATACTTGGTCTCTCTTTGATTTCAAGTTTCATTGCTGGCCTTCTGCCAGTAACAGGGCTGGTACAGAGCATGACTGAATGCCAAGCCTGGAATACAAACAAAGGAAGATCTGCTAAAAGTCCTTGTTTCTTCTTGTTTGCTTTTATTATGTCAAAGATTAGGAAGAGGGAAACATAGATGTTGTCTGGGTCAAGCTGAACTGCAGCCCAAGGACAGAGCCCTTTCAAAATATTGTTGGAAAGCCTGAATATCCTCCAGATTGTTGCCTTGGCTGTTGGAATCTGCTGTTGGATACCAGTCTTTGGTAAACCCACCAAAGGAGAGTGCACAGTTGTTTTGTTGGAATGACCAGAGAAGATTTGAATGTTCAAAGTTGAAAAGTTGTGCTGTACTGAAAGCCATCTCTTGGCTTCAGTGTTTCTCTTTTGCTTCTGCAACTGCTCCATTTTCAAGTTCATGTCTACAATAGCTCATCTGCTATCAAAATTCTTAGACACAAACCCTTCAGGGTCATCCGGATCCGTATTTCTGATAGCAGAGCCATTCTGTGCTATGGGAAGAGTGCTCCTACTTAGGCTACATCAAGAGTTTTCCAATCTGTTAAGTGGTCTTCACAGTTATATATTCAGTAAAATGTGACACCTGAGTGTGCAGCAGTTCCTAGTAAAGAATCAAAGTTTGTAAAAGGTTTCACATCGGCTACCATAATTGTTCCTGTGAAGCTAACAAAATTGATTTTTCTTATTGTAATTTCCTGTTGTGGGGAATTGGTGTTAAGGTTTGGATTTTTCAGTTATTTATTTTAAGTAGTCTTCTGTGCATAGGTATTGGAACTCTTTCTTTTGCATGTGTTGGTGATGTACTGGTGTGGAAGACTGGGAAAGTGGTGGCATGCCCAAGGGGAGCCTGGGTGATTTGCTTTGGGGATCCTGGTGCGACTTGATGGTTCTGTTTTTGAATGCAGAGTTAATGCTTTGTGATGGAAATCCAAGCGACACACAGTACCGTGAGAAGAGATGCAGCATTATAAGCACTTGAGTGCATTTTGATGCTCTTGTCCCCTAAACAGCTTCAGCAGTTAACCACAGGCTGTTCAAATAGAGATGCACTATACGAATGCGTTGACCTTGCTCTGCATTGACAGACTCCTTCGCTTCAAAGGGGAGGCGGTTTCTGGATTCAGTTAAAATAAGAGATCTGTAGCCCGTCCCCAGATTAACTCTAGGAGACACTTACGTCAGGTCCCAGTCCTTTCCTTTACTCAGATGATGCAGATCTTCACTGCCTTGCTGACAGTCTCTGAGTTTTGCCATTCCTGTGCCCTCTGGCTGTCCAAGTACCTAAGCCTGTAAATGGAGAAGAGCTGGAGAATAGTAGCTGAAACAGGTTCGATGCCGAGAAATTTCCTTTTTCTGAGAAAGCTCATGTTCAGGCTCCTCTGTGTGCGTGTGAAGGGGCTTTTGCCTCGCACTCAGTGCTATTCTTGATATTAGAGTAGTTTAAGTCCTCCAGACTCTAAGTGGCTGCTGGAAAACAGCCCCCACCTCCTTCATCTTTGTAGGTCATTTCATGTTTGCCTTACAGAGCTTTTTGGAGGCTCCTTAAGGCAACAGGATGAGAAATCAGTCACCGGAAAAGTCAGCTAAGATGCTCGCTTCTGTTGATGCCTTGCCTTGTGTAGAATGGCCTCGGGATGCTGCCTTCATTCCTGTTAAACTCTGTTATGCCATGTCAAACTTGCTGCTTGGATGATCTTTTAATACGGTTTAGAGCTATTATTATAAATAAAGCACTGTGAACTTCCTTACAGAAAGGATAAAAAAGCAAGGCTCCCTCTGGAAATACTTAGAGCAACATGAGCAAAAATAACGAGTGGAACACACCTAACATAAGGAAGTGAGGGCAGTCCTCAATGCCAAGGTGAGTGTCAGGAAGATTTGGGAAGGTGCACAAGAAGCTAGGAAAGGGAAAAATCATTCCCTCCTTGAAGGGGATGGAGGCCACAGGCAGGACGAATGTGTGTGTGAGGGGAAGGATTAGTATGTACAGAGTTGGGGCTGGGCAAGGATGGAAGTATGGGGAGCTTGAATTCAGGGTGGAACCAGACACCAGTCGAGGCAGAGGGGTGGCCACCACAGCGTGGAAGGAAGAGCTAGTACATGGATCAGCAACGTTGCAGGGCGTTTGTTGTCACATCTCTGCAGAGTTTTGGAGCTGTGGCTTGTTCAGTCTGGTTACGATGCGTACTTACCCACCACCCCACCAGGGTATTGGCTGTCTGAAATGTCCTCATCTTCTTGGTGCGCTCATGAAGGCGCACACTATGGTAGCTCCCTATCTTTTGAGGTGAGGCATAGAGAGGCTAAAAGAGCTATCTTGTTATGCTTTAGATGTGTTGAGATACTCGAGTACAGTTTCATGATCAGCAAGTTTAAGCTAATGCCCTAATCACTGGATCATCCTACCTCCACAAGGTGTCTTTTAGCTTCTGCGTAAAGGGGCACGTATGCATAGACATACATAGGTGTTTAAGATGCATTAGGTAACAAGTTACTCTATCTCTTTCAAATACAGAAGAGATATATTTTTTTTTAAAGCTGACTGCTCTACTGGAGTACTCTGGAAGCATTGGGGGCAGGAGCCTCACGAAAACTGTTTTCTCTATGTTGTGGGTATTAATGACTTGAAATGAACCCAGCTTCTGCTCCAGTAAGCCAAAGAGCCTTTTTATCCAGGCCATACTTGCAGGGATGAGACAACAGCTGGGTCTGGCAGTCTTGATGACTGACTGTGCAAAAGGCTCTGTCCCTTGCTTTTCCCAAGTGGCAGCAAGGTTGAGCATGTCTTTGGGAAATTCACTCTTTGTGTTCTGCAGGGATTATTAAGTACGTCAGACACATGTATTGCCACTGAAGGGTGCCTCCCGCCCTGTGAAGGAAAGCTGCTTGTGTGCTGTGGGTGATGCAGTGGGTTCATTAAACCCCAATGCTGGATCCTCTTAGCCTCCAAAGAATAATCCCCTTTTAGCAAGCCATCAGTTCAGACTATGTAGTCAGCAGAAAGCAACAGTTTGCCAGGGCTAGGAGGAGTTGGGGGAGGAAGTCTGCTTCCCGGACAGCGTCTGGAGCGAAATCACTTGCTGGGAACAGGAAGTAGGACTTCATGGAAGTCCATTACTTGCAGGAGCGTTTACCATGCATTTGCATGAATGGATTTAAAGAAATGAGTGGAAACATAAAGATGGCTTTGGGAAGTTGGGTAAAACAAAGGCAGGTGCTAACTTTTTCTGGTTTTGGACAGGGTAAGATGGATGCTTGTTTGTCCCGTTGGCTTTATGGGGCCAGGTTGGGGCGATGATGAAGGAACTCAGCTTCTGTTCTGAGAAACAGAAGGAAGCTTTGTTGGGTTTGCAAGGGCAATGCTTGGCAACTGTGTCTGTGTTCATGGCCAAGATACAGGAGTGCAGTCATGACCTCAGGGAATGGGGAATTGAGTTCCCGAGATGAAGATCCATGAGAATATTAACTTTGCTTTGTTCTTGTAGTCAGGAGAGGAGAGTATGAACTTAGAGAAGTAGCAAGATAGATGCTTTCAAAACTCAATGAAGACACAGTGAAGCAGTAATCTCTTCAGCTCTGCCAAAAAAAAATTCCAGCCCTATCAGCCAGCTCTTAACAGTGTCTTCAGCCCAGCTAGAGGACAGCAATAATAACAAAATTAAAGAACCCAGATGTAGTTCTGAGCTTAGTTCAGACAGTTGTGATGTTCACGGGCAGTAATACAATGCAAGGCTGACCCCAAGATAGCAGTGTGTCATCTTTCTTCTTCTAATTGCTTTTCTCAGCCCTGCTCACAGCTGTTACTGTGGCACGTGGCCATTGGCTCCCTTCTGAGTTGATGTGGTTGCAGCACAGGTTTCATTGCTGATGGTGAGTCTGCAGGAGAAATTTGCTATCCTAGAACAGTTAGCTGTCACATTTGTGTTTGTTTCAAATGTCAGTGTCTGGATGTCTGGTGAATTCCTGCATTGCCAATGTCCATTTGCCTCCCCTTGAAAAGAAGCTGGATACTGAACTTTTTAACATCGTCTCTTGCCTTCCTCATCTCCTTGTTTTTCCACACTCTTCAGCCAACCTAATGCCACTTTTTTTTTCGTTTTGTTATATATTTTTGTTGCAGGAGTATATTGATGCTCATCCAGAAACCATTATCCTGGACCCTCTTCCGGCTATTCGTACACTTCTGGACCGATCCAAGTCTTATGAGCTAATTCGGCAAATAGAGGCATACATGCAAGGTAGGACAATTCCTGCTCTCCCTGAAGGCTTTTAGTGTGACTAGAGAAGGAAGCATCTGGCTTCTGGAGGCTGGATGTGAGGTTTGAAGCAGTG
>NW_009646406.1:460465-468830 GCF_000708025.1 Charadrius vociferus | reverse complement strand
CCCTCTCTTCTTTTTCCATGTACACAAAGGAGGTTTGCATCTGGTTAAAAATATGATATGGGTTTAATGGGGAGCATGTTTACTACAGCGAGCACTCCCAGAAATCTTCTGGAAAACGTTGTCTTTTTGCGTGTGCTAGTAAATTGAAACTTAGCAGCTTGCCATAACAATCCTGAGGCCTGAATTTGGAGATTTACGGAAGAAGAAAAATTGGTTTTCAAAAGCACTGAAAGAAATTAAATTGTAAATAGAGCTAAGATCTTTGAGAAGCACTGGAAGCCTATTGCGCAAGTTAATTGATAGGAGGAACATAAATGCAATTCTGGTGTTGGCTAGTTACCTGACATAGACTGTTGCCCTTAATCAGGATCATTTGAGTTCTATTCTCACATTTAGAAGTCATGCCTCTTCAACCTGAATAGTTCTAGTATCTTATCATTTTAACCCTTGCAACTGTTGGGTTAGGTAACTGTCATTCACTTTCTACTTTTGTTCCTGTCATATTCTTGAAATATTTATTGGCTTTTGAGTTTAAATCTGGAGTAGCTCTTGAAGTAACCATTTCATATATTAGATGACTATACTTGGGGGAAATTCTGTTGCTGAACTATGTTCTAATGGGGCATTGTTGGAATTACGGTTGTGATTGTGTTATCATTATCTTGATGGACAGATAAGAAGCTTATCAGTTTGTATATTTATAATTGTGGATTTATAAACATACTACTTGCATCTGACCTGCCTGGCCCCATCAGCAATGTCTATATGTAAAAATGAGACTAATAATTTGCAGCACTCTCCCGTGTCTTTTGGAATCTCGTTAGGAGAAAATGTTCAATTAGTTTAAAAGGATTTTGTTTTGGGAGTGGTTATTGCTGTTTGTGAGCAGGGGAGAGGTGGTGAGGGAAACATGTGCTCTGAGGAAGTGGTTGGGATTTTATTCTACCAGTGGAGAGATTCAGTAGGGTTTGGTTTTTTGTTGGTGGGTTGGTTGGGTTTTTTTTGCTTAAATTGCTATCAGTATTATTATTGTTATATCTATGTAAACAATATGTTTGGGAGAGCGTCCTATTTTTGCAGGTAGTTTGTCTTGCGCGTATTTTGGTCTCCTCTGCTCAAACTGATGAGACAAAGGAATAAATGCTCAAAAAGGAAAAAGAAAAAAGCGGGATTGTATTCAGTTAAAACTGACACTTTAAAGTTAATAAGATCTCTGTTAATAAAGTTGAGGAATGAGGAAAGGAAAAAGTTCACCTGTTCTCACTGGCCGCTGCAGTGTTAGGTGACCATATTTCCCCTGTCCCTGTGTCCCCTTGCACCTCCTCTCCCCACCCACCCCCAATCTCATCTTATTTCTGTCTCATCATCAGAAATATCGTGACACAGACCTTGAACCAACTTTGTATTTAGCACGGGAAATCTCAGGGGAGCTGAGCAATTGGCTAACTTCTCATTCTGGCCCAGTATTCCCACATATAATGATCTGCAGTGAGACCACAAAAGTTACATCCCTCTAGACAGTGTGGTGGGTTTTTTCCCCCTCCTTGTTTTCACCTGCTAAATGGTATTTTCTGCTTTGCAGCTGTCATGTCATATCCCAAGGCCACGAGCACTTAGAAAACTCAAACAAGCAGTAATACATCTGTGAATAGCATGAGGTCTTAAGAGCCGCATCTTTTTCGTTCTGGAATTTCAAAATGGAAGTCACAACTATGAAAGTACTATCCTAGTCTTTAGCTGTAACCCCTGAGGAACACCACTCATCACTGGTCTCCACTTGGACATGGAGTTGTTGACCAGGACTCTTTTAGTGCGGCAATGTAGCCAATTCCTTATCCACCGAGTGGTCCATCCATGAAATCCATGTCTCTCCAGTTTAGAGACCAGGACGTTGTGCAGGACAGAGTCACATGCTTTGCACAAGCCCAGATAGATGATGTCAGTTGCTCTTCCCTTATCCATCAGCATTGTAACCCTGCCATAGAAGTCCACGAGTTTTGTCAGGCACGATTTGCCCTTCGTGAAACCATATTGGTTGTCACCGACCACCTCCTTATTTTCCATGTGCCTTAGCAGTTTCCAGGAGGATCTGCTCCATGATCTTTCCAGGCACAGAGGTGAGACTGACTGGCCTGTAGTTTGCCAGGTCTTCCTTTTCTCCCTTTTTAAAAATGGGGGTTATGTTTCCAGCAGGAACTTCAATGGACTGCCACAGCTTCTCAAATATGATGGAAAGTGGCTTAGCAACTTTATCCACCAGTTCCCTCAGGACCCGTGGATGCATCTCATCAGATCCCATGGACTTGTGCACCTTCAGGTTTCTTAGATGGTCTCAAACCTGATCTTCTGCTACAGTGGGTGGTTCTTTGTTCTCCCAGTCACTGCCTTTGCCTTCTGCGACTTGGGCAGTGTGGCTAGAGCACTTTCCAGTGAAGACTGAGGTAAAAAAAGTCATTGATCCAGCCTCATGAAAATGAGTTGGAAAGATGCTTTGTGGCACTCTACTTATCTCTGCTACCACAGTCTGGGGCCACTAAAGGAACTGAGGTGGAGGGGAACTAGTGACTAAGCAAGGGATGTACGTACAGTCTAGGGGAAAGCATGGGGTTGAACCTGGACTTCCGTGTCCTAGATTGACACTGTAAAAGCATAGTCCTTGTGGAAATACGAGGTTCACAGATTTGCAGAATCATTGAGGTTGGAAGAGACCTCTTGAGATCATATAGTTCAACTCCCTGCTCAAAGCAGGTTCCTCTAGAGCAAGTTCCTCAGGTCCATGCCCAGTTGGGTTTTGTATATCTCCATGGATGGAAACTGCACAACCTCTCTGGGTGACCTGCTCCAGGATTCACCTTGAACCTAGTGTGCTAGCATGCAAGTGGCAGTTGCTGAGGTGACTTGCAGAGAATGTTATTTTTTAATTCAGTATAGATAGTGATCTCTCCTTGGAAGGAAGTGGGACTCTCTTCTGGAAACAAAACAAAACAAACAAAAAAAACCCCCCAAAACAAAACGAAAAAAACCCAAACCACACACACGCAAGCTTTAGGAGATATTTTAGCATTTATTTTAATGGATTCTTTTTTGGAAGCAGTAGTCTGGCCAGGGCTGTGACTTCCTCTTTTTCCTGTTCTCTGTTATTTTTGAGTGCAAGCTCTAAAAGAGCTAGTCATTCTGAAACCTTCACTTCTGAGTCTTTTTAAAAAGACTTGAAAAAATAAAGTTTGCATTCCCAACTCGTGTCCCGCATAGCTGGCAGGTCTGTCTTGAAATAAATCACTGAATAGATGTTTTGTTAGAACAGTTGAGTTCTTTCAGCAGCTGTATTGCTTTGATTACTTATCTGTGAAGAATTGCTTCTGAAATAAAAGTGCTCTAGATCAGGTTCTGTAGTGCTTGGTGAAAGATTAGGAGCATTATTTCATGAAAATTTCATTTTTAGCAGGGTATTGTATGGTTGAAGCTGCATCAGCCGTCTTTAAGCTTTAACTGCATGAAAAATAACTAAATTCTGTGAAGCCGTCTTGAAAAACTGTGATCCTACAGCCTCAGAATTCAAGATCTGACTTCTTAAATTGTGCTTAGGATGGTAATAGATAATCACTGTGACTAGGCATTAACTAACCTTTTTACATTACAATTTTAGTTTGAAGATTAAAAGCTTTTAAAATTCCCTGCCTTTCTTACAAGTAACAATCTAAACTGAAGGAGTTTAAACCAAAACTGAGGTAAATGTGCTACTCACTTGGTGCTCTACCTAGTTAGCGTTCGCATCTACAACTCAGCTGCCTTTGCTGGTTTAAGTGACTTACAGGTTTTTTGGTAATGGTTGAACTTCAGATATTGCTGACCCTGGCATTCATTTCTTTAACCGCTTCCACATGGCTTTTTTCTGTTATTTTAAAATTTTCTTGTTATTAGATTCTTAAATTTAACTCCAAATCTAAAATTTCTACAAAAAAAGTAGTCCTTGTGGGGTTCCCCTAGAAGAGGGAACTCCCGCATGAGCCAAGCTGCGACTCCTGAATTTCTCTCTCTCTTAACAGTCTTTTTTGAAGTATGGGAAGTATTCCCTCAGGACACTCCAAACAGTATAAAACCCTTTAGCTATGATATTTTCATCCCAGCATGTAATCTAAATCATTTATGTGTAATTTTTTACTATTATATGAGATGCTCTCGATGCTGTGTGCACACCTTTCTGATTTGGGGGGATGTTACAGAACAGATCACGGCACCCTTCTCTTTGCCCTGCATTTCTTTTTATCAAATTCTGTCTGCCTGTCTTAGAAATACTCTTTGAACAGCTGCACGTGTCTTTTGTGAGTAGGAGAGAGGCTCGGCATGACGTAGCGGCTCAGGCACTTGGTTTGGGGCTGTGGGTTTTCTGCTTGGCGCCGGTTCTGACTTGCTGCATGACCTTGGGCACAGCATGTCACCCCTCTGCATCTCCTCCTTCCTTTGACACTCGTCTGCCCATCTCTTCCCTTTAGATGCCACGTTTTTCCAGGCAGGAGCCTCTTCTCCAAATATACGTACACACACTCTTATACAGTGAGTCTCTGATGCCGAGCAATCTGCGTAGGTGGTGTTTCAACAGAAATTGTAGCTGTATTGTTGAGTAGAAAACTAGGTATTTATAATTCAATGCCCAAGCAGGTACCCTGGTTTAAGTTTTTGGAAGTTGTGGAGCATGTACGTTGCGGGAGTGGTGCATACTCAGAGCTTCTCAAAATCAGGCCACCCAGTTAAAGTGCCTGAAAATAGCTTTATAAACATAGCTCTAGGCATTCACCTTTTGAAACTGTGGCCACTACTATCTGTGGCCTATTTTTTGTAGTGGTTTTGGTCAGGGGAGGGGGAAGAATAGTCCCACGGGTTAACTTCAGGCACCTCTATCTGTATTTGAAGCTGCTATTAAAATGAAAGGAAAAATCTGGTTTTAATTTGAAGCCTCTAAATCACTCACCTGAGGCTTACTTGTTTATGTAGGGAGGTGTCAGTAAAGCATTTAAGTTAAGAGGGCTGATGTGAGCTACTGCAAATAACTGCACCAGTTTTTGGATGCAGAAGTCTCCCTTGTTGATTGTGTGCTCTCTTTCTGCCAAGAACGCATGCAAACAGATGTCTCGTTACCTCGCTCCAAGTGTGGGGCATGTTCACTCATTGTATCTTAATTTCTGTCTGAAACTCGCATATGAGCGTGGAGGGAAGGAATTGGAATGGAATTAATATTCTCTGTGATTGGAAGGAAGGACTTTGTCCGAAGCGCATCATCACACAGCGGTGTTGCCGGTGGGGGTGCGCTGCATCCTGGCTGTCAGCGCTTGGTGGGTCTCAGCCCTGCTCCATCAAACTGGAAAGGCTCCTGGGACTTTTGACCCAGGGAGGTGTCACCCAACACCTTTCTCTTAAAAGCTCGTTCATTCATCTAGGAGGGGGTTGACAAAGGGACGTGGACATGTTGGTATGACAATAAACAAGCCCTGCCTTTGAAATTTAAAGTAGACAGCTGCTTCCAAAGGACTAATCCTGTCCTGAGAGAGGTGGCAGGAAAAGAAAGTGGGAAGCTCCGAAGGGAACCTGGAATCTACTCTCCTGTACCGTTGCTTGCTCTTGTTAAGGTAGTTTACAAAAGGATGTTCTAAGGTAAGGATGCTGGAAGTTAGGGAGGCTGGAAGCTAACCATTTCATAAACGAAAAATGTGAACAGACTCTACTTTCCCTTCCTGCCTCTCCTCCCCCTTCCCAGGTTTTCATTATTTTGAGCTGTTGGTTCTATCCCAGCGTGAGTAGAAGGGACCAGGGAGTTGGGAGCCCCTGTGGAAATGATGGTCACGGTCCCTGTTCTCGTAGCCAGGAGTGGCAATCTGCTGGCCTGCTGCTTCTGGCCTGCTAAGATACATCAGCTTGGTATTGTTCAAGCTGACTCTGCAGTCCGACAGACACAAAGCCCGGAGGATAACAGAGAAAACTTTTTTATCAGTTTGTCTCACAGTGTGCCAGCCAGAACTTCTTGAACCAACAAACAATCTTCATCTTTGATCCTAGTAGTCTTGATGGTCACTGAGCTTTCAAAATAAGCCTGTCTGTAAAGTTCAGATGTTGCTTTTGGGTGCACTTGGGTTTAATCTTTAAATCTTGTGTGCTGTTGTGGCCAGATACGGGGAATCTGCATCGCACTTTCAGTCTCCTTTGCTTATCTGAATCTAAAAAGAAACAATCCGAATCTAAAAAGAAACAAGGCCGGAGCTTTTATTCATTTATTGCATACCAGTGTTAGAAACTTTTGTTTTAAATCTACATGCATCATTTCAAAGCATTTGTGTACTTCATAAAGCTGAAAACATGAAAAAGTTTATAGCAATTTAAGCAAGAGCTTCTATGAATTTGTGTTTGGGGCCTGGGTGGATCTGAAGAATGACTGGATCTGCTTTTATGGGCTAAAGATATAAGCCATGACTGCACTCCATTGTCATGGAGCATTCATGGAGCACATCTCTATTTTGGGTTTTAAGAACAGAATATGGATTAATTTTTGAGGATTATTGTCTCTCTAGAATTAGGAAAGGAGAAACAGGGATTCTTCTTGTCATGAGGAAGTCCTCCCTGGATAAACTGGATGTTTTAAATTCCAGCACGGTTGTGTTTCAAGTTATTCTGATCCTCTTGAGCAGAAATTTCCTTGGCTGGTATCCAACAACGGAAGATACTTTTTTCAAGTATCTGGGTGCTAGAAAAAGTAAGGAAGGGACAATGAAAGATAAATTGCTCACAATATCAATGTAAAACTTAACTGGGAATACTTTTTGCAGCATGTGTCTTTTTCTCTGGTGTTTCTACTCATATTGTCATAAGATCAGAGGTCAAGAAATAAGTCTTGAAAAACAGGACCTTTCATCTGAATTGGAAACCAGGACTCAGCTGGTAGAACACTATTCAAGTTCTGGTTTGATGTGTTCATGGCAGTTTTGCTGCTGAATCACAGAATCACAGAATTTTCAGAGTTGGAAGGGACCTCTAGAGATCATCTAGTCCAACTCCCCTGCTAAAGCAGGATTGCCCAGAGCACATTACTCAGGACTGCATCCAGGCGGGTTTTGAAAATCTCCAGAGAAGGGGACTCCACCCCCTCCCTGGGCAGCCTGTGCCAGTGCTCTGTCACCCCAACTGTAAAGAAGTTTTTCCATGTGTTGGAACGGAACTTCCTATGTTCCAACTTGCACCCATTGCCCCTCGTCCTGTCACTGGGAACCACCGAGAAGAGTGTGGCTCCATCCTCCTTCAACCCACCCTTTAGATATTTGTAAGTAGTAATAAGGTCTCCCCTCAGCCTTCTCTTCTCCAGGCTAAAGAGTCCCAGCTCTCTCAGCCTTTCTTCATAAGGGAGATGCTCCAATCCCTCAATCATCTTTGGTTGCCTGAAGAAGCAGTTTATTTTAAGATGTGTTACAGTAGTCTAGAGTGGACAAGAAAAGGAGCGTCCCTCACATTTCCTCAGACCAGTATCTAGGCAACATGTGAGAGACCTGGTTAGATCCTAATGTCTCCTCGTGAAGTGTCCAGCAGGACCTTAAGGCTTTATCAGGGTAGCATGGGGTCAGCTGATGATAGCAGTACCTGAGAGAGGTCCATGAAGAGGATGCTTTCCCTTACCAGGGCCGCTCACATCCAGTCTAAAAGCACTATCAGCTCCTGTTTCATTTATCTGCTGGCTTTGTGCAACCATTACCACATCTGAGTGTATCAGCAAAGAAAATCATGAAAGCTTGAGTGCTTTTACATTCCTTGATATCAGTAGTTGGTTCTGTCTCATGAATTTTCCAAGTGGCTTTCTGAAGTTAAGAGTGGAAGAAGCTGCAAGTGTAAAGTTTGATGAGGTTTTGATCTGGTTTTCTTGTGTAGTTTGAGTGGAACCAAACCTCTACTGTCAGCTGGTTGATAGTGTTCGTAGACAAGGTCATTTACTTGTCATTGTCATTTGATACACTACACCACTAACACCTTGCTTTTCTTCCTGTTTGGGGTTCCCTTCTTACAGTAGTAATTGGAAAGTGCTGATTTTTTTGTTTTTCTGATGTGTAAACGCTGCGTATGGGGTGGAAATAGGGATACCCAAATGCATCCATAGGCTGGTATGGCTGTATGGAGACAGCTCTTCTGGAGTATCAGTAGTCACGGTTCAGGTCACTACACTGCATTTGTATAAAGGACACAAAACTGATTCTGTGGGATACATCTTACCTCCATGAAAATGAAAAGATGCTGTGCTGAGAAGAAAGAGTGGTAGTGTCACAGTCATAGATTGCATCCTTTCATACCCTGTTTGGTGGGCATCTTTCAGAACTTGTTGCATTTGTAGGGA
>NW_009646406.1:451043-460447 GCF_000708025.1 Charadrius vociferus | reverse complement strand
GGGAAATATTGAACTTGTTTAGTTTTGTACGCTGAGAGTGAATCACTGCTTGTTTAATCAGGTTAAAATTATCTAAATAGTAGACATTGTGTGTGTCCCATGTGTGGCCGTGTTGCTGCAGTTGCCTTAAGGCCTTCCAGCCTATTAGGGTTCTTCAAAGCTGTTAGCTAAAGATTGGATAGCTGGACACAAGTCAACACATTGAAATAACTTTTTAAAAGAAAAATAAATAAATAAAATCACTCCTTTGAGAGCAGGTGTTAAGTAAACTGAAACATCAGGAAGTACGAGACAGAGACCAAAGACCGAGAGATAAATAAGCTGCTTTCAATATGGCAAATCAAGCATCCCATACTAGTGGCATTCCAGGACATTTATTAATAACTCTGGAAGAGGCAGATGAACGCAGGATAGCAATTTTTTCAAATAAGTCCAAGTCATTTTGTTTTTTCCAGGCAATGGGAGACAGCAATATCAGATGGGTCTACCAAAAGTCAGTGAAGAATCAGAATGATGATAGATCCAGTTAATTGCTGTCTCTTGGGCCCATAAAGAAATAATATGGAAAGCTCATCCATTGTTAAGTTCTGCATTGACTCACTGCTCAGGAAAGACTTAAGCGTCACAGTGGGTAGCTCACTGGAAACTTCTGCCCCCTCTGCCTCAGTAGTCAAAAGAGAACATGCCAACAGAACCAAACAAAAAGATTATGGAGGCCAAAAATAGCATTGAAGATACTGAGCATACAGTTATGGAAATAAAGTACTTTCTTTCTCCAGAAGACTGGTTTCAGTTCTGCTTTCCTGAATTTAAAACTATGCATTAGAAATGAGAGGAAACCTGGAGAAAAGGGACATTGTCAGTGCCAAGAGGTGGCCACACAAGGGGAGAGAGAGATAAACCCAGGGCTGGCAGAGACGAAACAAAACCTGAGCGAACAAAATATGAATAAGTGGAGAAATGTTCTCTTTTTTTTCTCTTCTACCATGTGAGAGTTCCACTGAATACCTGTGCAGTTGCCATAAAATATCAACTAAGGTCACAGCTGGACTGAAGAAGGTAGGAAACATGCACAGTTAGGTTTAAGACATTTTCAAACCACTGTGCGTTGGGGTGTATGGTACCAACTGGTTGATGTTAGAAAGAAACTCCATTTATGAACTCCATAACTTGGACTATGTTGAGGGATGGTATACATTCCCTTTTCTCTGATTTGAAATCTGCTGCCAAGTAGCAGAAATGGAGATGGCTAACATCTGAACTGCGGTCTCATTTCGTTCGGTAGTTCCTGTGTTCAGTTCTCATCGCCTGGGAAGCGTGGATGCCTGAGAAAGTGCAGTGATGATTTAAAGCGTTTTCTAGTTCTACATGAATTTTAAACCTGGTACAAGCAGTAACATTTTGGCACTCTTACTGTCTTGTGAATAAACTCTTGGGATTTTATATTAACTGTTATGAGCACTCCACATGTTAAATGGAAACTTCAAATACAGCCTGGCGCGTTAAAGCTGTTATTCTTTCAGAAATATAGCTGGATGATGTGATTATGACTGTTTTTTCTTTGATAGCACGCTCTTCTGCTGTACTAAAGCCCGCACAAAACCCGGTGGAGCGAGGCAAGGGGGTGTGCGTGAGGGCACACAACCATGGCACCACAGGGCAGGCACTCGTAATACATGGCAGGGACTTAACGGTACTGAACTCCCTTGAAGGAGATTGTCTTTTATCTCTTGTTCTACTAGCGGATCAAGGAGGTCGTCCTCCAGATCCTGCCGGTGCATTGTCTGGGACAGGGCGTTAGCACTCTGGGACTTTGCAACTTCCAAAACTTTGTTTCATTTCCTGCCTTGCTCCCTGGCAAAATCATGAGGAAGCCTGACCGGTTGCAAAATTTTATCTTCCACGTAAATATAAAAGTGATTGAACAGAAAGTGCTTCACGGGTCTCACCCTCCTGCCCACCCTAACGAGCCCCCTCCACGGTGAGAACAGCCGCAGCTTTTGCCCTTTGCTGCAGCTCAGCTGCCAGCGCAGGGAGGGAAGTGAGCACTCAGCTGTTGCTGAGCGTGTTAAACTTCACATGCAGCACTGGGATTCCTACACGAGGGAGTGTTCGTATTCCAGGTCCTTCTTAACCAGCTTGAGAACGCCGTGGGGGTGTTTGCTGTGCTTCTGAGTGGCAGTGAGCAGCCAGCAGTGAAGTCAATCCTGCAGAGACCAAAGTGTCAGTCTTGCAGACATCTACCCACCACGCATCTTTACTGACAGAGGATATGTGAATATTCTGAATGAGGTCCTTCTCTTGACTGAGAGACGCTAAATGTATTATGAAGGCAATGGAAGATGTTAACATTCAGGAAGAGCTTTGTCCTTTCTGATTTATATTTTATTAATGTTTGAAGTTCCACTAAGGTCTTGGTCCTGGGAGAAAGTTCAACTTCAGTGAAGCAATTTCTTCACTTGAAGCTGAGAGCTTGTCAACACACCAGCATCTAAGTAAGCTGATGTGATAGGATAAGATGCCCATCTGGGTGAGTAGTAGGGACACTGAATTTGAGCCCCATCCTCGGCTACGTCCTGGCTCATGTGTAATACCACTAGTCAACGTGCAGCATTGCAGGCAGAAATATGTAAAGGGAATTTTTGGAGTCTGCCAGAATATGGCACTGAGATTCTGGGATCTGTAATGCCAGTGCAGTTTCATTGCAGCCAGATCTGCAGGGATACTTAAGTTTTTCAAATAGTCCAGTTTGACTTGCCTTACCTGATGTTTCTGAACAAATGCAGCACATAGGGCCTCAGGGCCAGGAACCAGGCATTTTTGGTCTTTTGGCATTTTGCTTTGTTGAGATTCAGTGCATTGACAACAGCCCTGCTCGCTCTCTTGATCTCTGAAATGTCAGCCAAACTTCCCTGCTTCAGCAGGGGAACCTTTTGAGGGTTAGTCAGCACCTGGGAAACCTGTGAGTGTGCTGTTTGAACACCAGGAGGAGGTGAGTATGTAAGATTTTTGGTTGCAAGGCTACTGTAGTGCTGGGGCAAACTAGTGGAGTAGTTACGAACCTGCTGTACTGGAGGTTCTGGGAACAGATTAGACAGAGAAATATCTGTCGGTGTTCATGTTAGCATTTCATCTTGCCTGAATGCAGTGGGACTGGGGTAGGTAACCTGGTGGGGTCCTTTCCAGACCGGTATTTCCTGATGTTGATTGTCCTTCGGAATAAAAAGCATCAACTGCTGACAGCTTGAGCCAAGGAGCTTAACGAAGTCATGCTGAAAAATGTTAATAGATACTTGTCCCGCACGGGACCAACACAGAAGGAAACATGTAATGTGGGTGCTTACCTGTGCTGGCGTAAGAGCCGAGCAGTCTGAGTCGTCTTGGGCTGCCACTGGGGCAAAGTCTCTGTGGGTCAGTGCAGCCAGACCCGAATGTGGTTGGCTTTGCTCCCTTATGAAAAGTGGTACGTTTTAGCTGGGCACAGTCACGTCACTCTGCCTATATGACTTCTTGGCCGAAGCTGGCTTCATTTGGCTTTTTTGGGATGCTGAGAGAGGAGCCATGGGCTGGCTGCACCTGCTCATGTGGATGTGGCGCAACAGGAGCAAATACTTCTTCCCTGGTGGAGAAATCTGTGGAATGAGTTTGTCACTTGCTTCACAAGGGTGAGGCAGTTGAGCAACGCATTCCTGAATCAGCAGGCTCCTCTTGCCCTGCGGCATTAGTTAGGCAACCGCACATTAAATCTAAAGCTATAAATTGTATAATTTGCATAAGATATTAGGCAGAGAAGCACAATGGGACAGATGCTAATTGCTGATTGGGGAATCCTCACAAGCATTTGCTAGGAGATAAACTGCAGTTACTTCAGTATTGGGCAATTAGCATTGGTTTTCTAGGAGGAGAGAAGTGTATCACACCAACTGATTTCATGTACTGTGTAATTTGCTGATGCTGTTGTTGCTCTTGGGGGACAGTTTTTTAGTTCCTATTTAAGAAAACATTTAAAAAAAACCTCCTAGTTTTGGCAGGAAGGCAGCTGCAGTTTGGGAGAGGTGCTTCCACCAAGAAAGCTAGCCAGTTCAGATGCACTTTCTTGTATTTTGCTGCAGGGAAACGGAATTTTACCATGAATTCTTTGGCATTGCATAGATCTCTTCTAGGTTGTCGTGCAGGTACGCCAGATTGCAGATGGGTTGGGTTTTTCTTTGGTTGATTTTTGCTGCCTTTGCAACCTGGAGTCTGGTATGAGTTTTTGGGGTAAAATCTATGCTGACATTTTATTGCCTTTATCATTAATTTTGACGCTGACTTTTCTAAGCAGTTGTTAGGCTACCAGTTAGTTGAACTGCTAAATCTTGAAATGTGTTTACCTACATAGCAGAAGTACTTAGGGGAGTGCAGAGCTCTGTATTTGCTAGGTTTTGTAGGCATTCCAAGTGTTGTGTCTTCCAACACTGCCCCATGTTTGTATGTCTTCCCATTTTACGAGCTGTTTATGAAACACAGGCAATTTTGTAAGCCTGATGCTTCCCCTCAAGGTCCTGTGCTGTGGGAAAGTAAATGTCCTAGACGCTAGAGCTGATTGTAATTGCTTTTGTTTTTCAGTATTTTGAAAGAAAATAATGTTAGAAGAGATCAGAAAATATCCTTTCTATTTTCACTGTAGAAATGATCATTTATAATGAAAAGGGGTGGTGGAGAGAGTCAGCATTTTTGAGATTTCAGAATTTGGAGAAGAAAAGAGGGGAAGGTATCTCCTCTTTTCCTCCCCTTCCTCTCCCACTCTTACTCCATAGCTTGCTGCCCAAGAGACCCTGGGAGAAAGGTGACGTGTTCTTTTGGACACCTATATGAGGTGAGAGTAAAGGAGTTTTGCTTTATGCTTCACACCTGTGATCAAAGTGCAGATTCTGTTGCATGCAGTTTGGCTTACCCGTTTGTTTTGAACGTAACATTAAGGACTTACTATAGCTGTGAACTAGTTATATGCAAAAGTAAAACCCAAACTGTGCTCATGCTGGGGGAGGGGGGCTGGAGTTATAGGAGAGTCCCATCTAGGAGGGTCTGAGGGCTTTTCTGCATTAGGTGTGCTGCTTTTCAGTCCTTCCAGTGACTGCCAGCTCTAACGTGGATGCTCTTACACAACTTCCTGCGTGGGAGGAGGGATGAACTGCACCAGGAGAAAGCACCATTTTAGTCTGTGTAACTACATCTGCGCAGGTGTTGGGGCAGGGAAACCATTCTAGGTGGTAATTGCACCTCTGGCAGGAGCTGCTCTTTGGATGCAGCTATTTGCAAGCACGTGCCTGTCCTGAACCAAGATCATGCAATCCTTTGCCTCTCCTCTTGCCTTACCCCTTAGAGTACTTATTTTCAAAGACACTGTTGTGAATTAGGACAAATCCTTTGTGAAGCAGGCTGAAGATGCGTAACTGGTGTCACCATTTAAGTGGTTGGATAAGCTTTCAAAATTGTTTGTGTAACCAAGTAGCTGAAACAGTAGTGCTACCTGTGCCAAACACAGGCATATGATGCTCTCTGGAGGCAGGTATTGGGTGGAGGACCTTTATGTGGTTAATTTGTGAAGGTTTGTCTGCCTGGGACTGGCTTCATGCACCATATGCAGCAGCAGCCACCATCTAAGCTATTTTTGCTGTGTCCTGTTAACACACACCCTCCACACATCCCCAGACAACCCCCCAGCGTGTTCATCTGGTGAACTGGATCAGAGAACTAATCCCAGCCCTCTTATTTTATTTTTATTCTGGGTTGGTTCCCTAGTATGTTTTCCAGCACGGCCCCACAAATAACTTATCCCAGTACAATTCGGGGGCAGTATGCCAGGGCTTGAAAGCAGAAACAAGCAGGCAGGAGCGTGTGTTGATGGGGTATGGGGTGGAAGAACAAATAAAAGTAGAATTGGTGCTGAACCCTTCATCGTGTTAAACCCCAGCCTGGGGGAAATCACAGAAAGGCCAGAGATGCTGAAGGAAAAGATAGGAAGTATCTTCGACCAGAAGCTTCGACCAGCTTCGACAAGTGGTACATACGTGCCTGTGAGGCTGCCTCCTTCCCCCGAAACACAAGAAAGAGAGAGCAAGACAGACAGACTGATTACACACTCCAAATCCTCCCTTCTTTTTTTATTCTTCCTACAAGGAAATAAGACTTGCTGTGTTAGTTCAGTAGCCAGGCTTATCAACATACACAGCACAGCCAGGCTTATCGAGTCCCGGCCCGCCTGTTGTAGGCACTTCATCATCCAGCCCATTCCAGAAACCCGGGGGAACCAGTGGGAAGAGCAGTCAGGCTTTCCCCCTTCTCCCCACTTTATTCCAACTGGCAGGTTGCTCAAGAGCCTGGATAGTTAAATAGTTGAGAATCCCTTCTAATTCAAGTCCAAATTGATTCACATTCAGGTTTGCCTGTACCATCATCATCTTTTAACAACACAAATTTCTGTCTGCATGGGCTGTTTCACCTTTTGTCAGAGCTTGAACGTTGGCAGAAACAGAACCAGCTCGTACTGGGACAGAGCTGGGATTCAAAGCATGGTAGGCGTTTACTGGATGAGAATCACATCTAGACATGCACACACTTCTCTGAAGCTGGCAGTACTTGTCTTATCTTCCCTATTTATATCTCTGATTTACCACAAGAATTTTATCGTTAGGAAAAAAAAAAACAGTCATAGTTGTCTATCTAATCCTACAATCACATTAATATTTTACTTCTGTTTGAGGAATGAGAAAGAATCCTTAAGCAAAATTTATCTCCTAAATAGAAATATATGCAATTTTACGTATATTTTTAACTATACAAGTTCATGAATTGCATCAAATCATTAATGTTTGTTTAGTTGCAGTGAAAGTAGGAGCCTGCCTGGAACTGAAGAGTAAAGGAAATGCATTTTATATTTAATGTGTCTCGTCATATGGAGCTGGTTTTGATCCATTTTCCTTCTGTGCTCTCAGGCAGTCTTTGTTTCTCATTTTATTTTGTCCAAGAGAATGTCTTCTAATAACTTTCCATACTTGCTTATCCTTTATAGGAAAATTTGTTTTCCTTTATAAAAAGGTAGATCCACACGCGCTGAATGTTTGTTCAGGCTTATAGGGAAGTTTTTCTTTGAAACCTAAACATAAGTAGGCTGCTTCTTCTCTTCTTTTTTTTTTTACTTTAAAAAAAACAACTGATCTTTTCAAAACGTTTTCTGGTTTGTGCTCTGGTGATGTGATTTTTATTTTTTTTTACCACTGTATACACTAAGTACTGCACCTTCTAAGGACTAAGGTGTTGATGTGTGTTTTTAGTGGCTGTAGGGCACATAGTATTAATTTAGGAACTACACCATCGTTATCTCTGTTAGAGAAAGGGTATCGCATCGGGCAGGAAGGTACAGAAAGAGATTTGAAGATGAGCCTATGGAAGAACTCCACTGTGCTGGGGCTTGAAAGGGTTGAGCCTGTGCCAAGCCTTTCCGATGGTGCCTGAGTAGTTATTAATCTCTCCACTCCCTTGTTGCTTCATTTCACACCTCTGTCCTTCATCACTCCTATTTGTTTGGTTTGACACTTCTCCACAGGAGACACTACCCCTTATCGTGTGTTTTGCACAGTGCTCAAAATACTCACTTTCCAATGCCCCTGTAATATAAATGGTCCTGTGATTTTGGGGGAAAGTAGTAAGGCTTCCACGGTGTCCTCATAGCTTTTGATTGTAACTGTATACACAGGAAACACTTTGAAACAGCATTTAGTGAAAGCTGAATTCTGAGCTATGACCTGGTTTCTTTAAACATTCAGGTTTCGTCATTATTTTGAAGCCTGCAGTATCTGATGCTAAAAATATGCTGTGCTGAGCTTCCCACGTGTAGGTAGTTATATAAATCTCGCCATAAATAATACTTGTTCACTCGATCATTATAGAAATGTCTTGACATGCAGTTCATAAGGGATTTGCTCAGAGCAAACCAAAATTGAGTAGAAAAACACAGATTAAAATGAGAGTTCCTAGACCTATTTAGATTCTGCTTTTATAGCATCATTTCAATCATTTCATGGCTTAGTTTGTCATTTCTCCAGTATCTAGGCAAATCTGAAGAGGGCTGAGGACAATCCTCCTTAATTCTTCAGTCAGCTGTGAAATGCAAAGGGTTGATACTGCACCTCTACAGTTCCATGCCTTCAAAAGGTTTAAGCTAAGTATCTTAATAGTCTGTCATTGTGCTGTGAGCATAAGCGTAGAGTTGAATGCTTCAGTCCTTTACAGTTTGAATTTCACAGACGTTTTTTAGAAGTGGTTTGACCAGGCTTCACAGCCAGGCTGGATGGGGCTTTGAGCAACCTGCTCTAGTGGGAGGTGTCCCTGCCCATGGCAGGGGGGTTGGAACCAGAAGATCTTTAAGGTCCCTTCCAACCCAAACCATTTTATTATTCTGTGATGTGATTCTATGAAATGCTTTGGACCATAAAACTGAAACACTGAGTGGTATGAAAGTCCTGGTTGTTCAGTTGTTATTGGTAGAAGGTATATTTTATAACTGGGAGGGAAAAAAGCATAGATGAACTGTTGCTATGTGAGGCAGAGTTTTTCAAGGTGGGGAGACCTGTGCTGTAGTCCGTCTCCTGAATCCAGGTATCTTGACTGAAACAAAAAAAACCCCCACAATTCTCTTTCTGGACTGAAATGTTTTGCTCCCAGAAAAATCCAAAAGCATTTGAAGTTTAAAAAAAAAAAAAAACAAACACACACACAAAAAAAAGCCAAACTAAGAAATAAGATTGGTGATGAAAGGGGGTTATCTGGACATTGGGCAGTTGTGAACAATTCCTAGGATATCACATACAGCTTGCAGGGATCAGTGTAGCAAAGCATAGATGCAGAGATTAGCATAGCTACAAGCTTGTACTAAGCGAGCTGAAGTGAAGTTGGTGAGACAGGAGTGAGTGGTGCAGCTGAGCTCTGAAGGGGTGTAGGTAGCAAGCATATGCCAGAAAGTCTTACTGGGATCTCAGCACTGATTTAATTAGGAAGCAAATGTTTTGGCTTAATTCTCAGAAATGAGCAAATCCCTACTTGCCTGAATCCCAGTTTTGCCTTAGGTTCTTCTGTCAAGTGATGAATGTCGTCAGTGGCCAGTCCACCAGTCCCTCAGCCCAATCGACCGCCTTCGTGTCTCTGAGTTTAGTCCTGCACGCCCTACTTCATGTTGAAAATTAGGATTGTAGAACCATTGTACTGGGAACTGCTGTGAATTTTGCTTCTGCTAAGAAACAAAACTGCAGCTTGTTACTACTTCTTATTACTGACAGCCAAACCCCGTAGAACCTAATTCAGACCTTACAATAGACCTCGAGAGTGAAGAAAATTACAGTGCACAGAACAGCAAGGCAGGAATG
>NW_009646406.1:431125-451018 GCF_000708025.1 Charadrius vociferus | reverse complement strand
AGGCGGGAATGCTCAGACAGCTCTGGAGGAGTGAGACCTGTCTCCCATAAAGGGTGATGCCCTGCTCCTTGTGTCCCTGGAGAGGCCAGCCTGCCTGCTCCCGGGGACCCCTGCAGAGCCTTCATTATGCCGGAGCACTGGAGTGGGAAGGAACAGGCATTGATTTTAAGAAGCAGAAGGGTTGCAGTGTTCGTTTTAAAAGTATGCCATTTTACTTGAGGGTCCCACACCTCGTTTCTGTGCTAGACATGAGGTGAGAATTGTGGTGTGTAGCTCTGCTTTGAGTTACCCCTGGTCTGGGTGCAGTACGGGTAGTTTGTTGTTTTACAAAAGGCGAATGGAAGATGAATGGAATTACGCAGGGCATCCTGGTTTACCTCCAGCATTTCTCATCCGGCTGATTTGATTCTAACTAACATTTGTGGGTCAGATCTGCGAGTTCACTGCCTTTTGATGTAGAATGGTATTGCAGAAGAATTTCAGTTTTCTGACCTTCTGTTGTTGTTCTGTCATTTCTCTGCTTTCCCTTTTTTATTCTGGCTACATTATCTATGAATGTAAGATTGAGCAGGGATCCTTTCCGGAAGGATACTCATCTGTTTCCCTTAAAAAGGAGGCAGGGAACATGAGTGAGAGAAGGCAGATTCAGAGGAATAAGAAATTCAGGCTGTGTAATGGAGTTGCATTAATAATCGTGAGAATAAATTGCTAGTCCTCTCACTGTTTTTTGAAAGAGATATTGCAAAAGAAGTAAGAAATTAAAATTTAAGCAGTTTTGGGGGTTTTGTGAAGCTATTTAAAACCTAAATATTCAACAAATTATTTGATAGAACTTAATGTCAGTGATTACAAAGTAGTGAGAGAACAGCTATTCAAATGTCAGGATTTTCCTGTCAGGGCATGACCATAGCAGTTAGACTTTCAGAGAAAAATAAAACAAAACAGTGAAGAAGATATTTTTTATTTTTTTTAAAAAATGTTTTTCCTATCGATATCAAATAACATGCTAAAAGAGGTTACTAAGAGCAAATGAAGCAGGTTTTGATTGTTTATCCTCAGTTCCAGGTGTCACCAGTGCTGGAAGCAGCTCTTCTCATACAGCAGCTCTCGTCTCACCCTAGTGAGAAGAAAAACATGGTTAGAGACCAGCCACTCTAGTTCGATGGATGCAAGCATCAAACAAGGTTATTTGTAAGAGAACCTGAGGCCACCTAATCCTAGGTTGTACACATGTGCAAGACTAGAGCATAAATTCCACTGGGGAGTGCTTATTCTTAGGAAAAAAAAAAAAAACAAACCAGACAAAATGTTCCAGGTGCCTTACCTACATGCTAAATCTGGGTGCAGAGCTTGACAGGCTCTGCTTGTCTTCCAAGTTGACACACTTGAGGGACAGGATGCCATCCAGAGGGACCTGGACAGGCTCGAGAAGTGGGTCCATGTGAACCTCATGAGGTTCAACAAGGCCAAGGGCAGGGTCCTGCACCTGGGTCAGGGCAACCCTTGGTATCAATACAGGCTGGGGGGTAAAGGGATTGAGAGCAGCCCTGAGGAGAAGGACATGGGGGTGCTGGTGGATGAAAAGCTGGACGTGAGCCAGCAGTGTGCAGTTGCAGCCTAGAAAGCCAACCATATTCTGGGCTGCATCCAAAGTAGCATGTCCAGCAGGTCAAGGGAGGTGATTCTGACCCTCTGCTCTGCTCTGGTGAGACCCCACCTGGAGTATTGTGTCCAGCTCTGAAGCTCTCAGCACAGGAGAGACATGGACCTGTTGGAGCGAGTCCAGAGGAGGGCCATGACGATGATCAGAGGGCTGGAGCACCTCTCCTGTGAAGACAGGCTGAGAGAGCTGGGGTTGTTCTGGCTGGAGGAGAGAAGGCTCCATACCAGCAGTAGATCTGTACTTACTTGATAGTGCTGTATTATGCACATGGTCTAAATGCATAGTGTTTGATTTTTAGTTGTTCAGGCAGTGGTATTTGTCTCACCATTGCAGAATACTCCTGGCAAGCAAGAACAATGAGAAGAGATACGATTTAGGCTTCAGATCCCGATCTCCCCAAAAGTTTGCCAAATCCTAAAGCAGTGGGTTCCCCCCCCCGCCTTCATCTGTCAACGTCTCCAAAATTGTAGTGTCCTGTTCTTGTCTCTAGAGCCCTTCTCTGTTCAATTTGCCTCAAGCCGTGAAAAACTCAAGTGTGTTATGTTGTGCAAGGCACACAAGAGACCTGGTGGGACCCTGTCTTCCTCCATCTTCTTCTGCTTTCTCAGTGTTATGTTAAGGCCACTGTCAGTGCTGGGCTTTGTTGACTGTTGGCAGAAGAGGGGTTGTGGAAATTCAATACAGATTGTCATTCAAGCAAGATAAAACATGTTTCATAAAAAGAGAGCTGGGGATTGAGCGTGAAGAAATTTGCACAATGAACCACTTTTCTTACACTCGCTGTCTACCCTAACTCACACTTTTTTTGCTTCACCAGCTGATCTCCAAAAGTACTTGTGGGCTTTCAAGTTTGATGAGATTGCAAGGAGCAGCCTCTTGGAAGAAGGGATCAGAGAAAGATTAACACTGCTGGGAACTTGGTGTTTACCATTTCAGTGGTGTGATTTAGCTTTCTCTTTTATACTGATTGTCATTAGGGTTAAATAAATGTCATGGCTTTTAAAAACAGTCCATAAGAGAGAGACCACTTTGTAGTTTGAAACAAAACATATCTTTAGGGCTGGACAACATACCCAGAGTTGAGATAGCATGGTAATTAAAATTAATGATAATTTAATGTAATGATCCTTATCCTGTAGGAAGACTTGTTTGCACAAAATAAAGTATTACATGTGCTAAAGTTTGAGGGAGGGGAGGAAAAGTCTATGGGCTGGCGATATGTCACCAAATGTAGTTCAAATAAACCAGACTCTATATTTGGATTTTAGTTAATAGATGTGTCTGTGCAGAGTTGCAGCTAAACTTTGGTGGACTTAGTTGACCAGAGAACTGCTGTTCCTTAAAGAGGACTTATTTATTATTTTTTGAGACATTTGAGACATCTCTAGCTGATGGCTGGATAAGATAATACTGGGACGGGTCTGCCCTGAAGGCTTCCTGAAGTGTCTTTTGCCAGTGCTGACCTTTATGGTACAGAACGATGGTGCCCCTACTGAAGGGTTTTCCATAATGGGAAAATGCCCATTGACCAAATTCTCACCATCATCCTGCGAACGACTCTCCTGAGAACCAACACCTCTGATGTGTAATTACTAATTCAAGTGATGTTACTGAGATGAGAGACGTCTGTTTGCTTTGATTTTTCAGTCTTACAGCGTCCTGAAATACTAAGTTTGGCTGTAGTGGGCAAAGCCTAAAGCAGCAGTAGTCCTGCGTTTGCTGTGCAGTGTGCTGTGTGTTGCGTTGCAGGCGGCAGGTTATTTCTGTCTCACGGTTGCATCTAGCCATGAGCGTTGCGTGATGCAGGAGAAGTACACTTTTCTTCCAGGCTGTATCTTTTCCTCGGTAATGAGGTAGGTAGCTCTCCTTGTTGGGCATGTGTTAGCTGAGAATCATAGCAGCCTCTGAATTCACAGCTCCTTTTCAGGGCAGGAAGATGATGGGCTGTGGAAGGGAGTTAGGCAGATCTGGTTCCTTTCACACTGCAGTGGACTAGGGATGCCTGTGTAATCCACCGAGCACATCTCTGGGACTGGGGAGAGCGAGAGCGTTGTATGGAGTTTCTCCACGATTCAAAACCAGCATCTGAGCAGCTCTCTGAGCTCTTCAAGCTGTGCCCCAAACCAGACATCTACTGCTACAAAGCAAATACAAAGAAAACCACCCAAAACAATCCAGCTACAAAATTTGATTCTTGATTTAAAGTTATCCTCAAGTTAAAGCTTCTTTCCAGCTATGTGTTATTGCCTGTGTTCTTACTTGGAATTGACGAGCGGAACATGTATAGTGTGGCATTTTTTATTTTAAATGAGGCAAGTGGGGTTTTTAGGGGTTGGAGGGTGCATATGGTGTATTTGGGCAGTGGGGGGTGTTAAGCAAACTGATTTCCTGCAGGCATCGCACTTTTTTCACTGCCTTCCTGCATACTAGTCTTTGAAAATTCACATCTGGACAAAATTGTGGGTGAAAGTCAGAGTCTGACCAGCACTACCAAATTCTGAGCTGGGCCGGCAGCACTTTTTGGAGCAGGAATCTTCTCCCTCCTTCTAAACACAAGGGTAGGAGGATTTACAACCTGAGTTAACTGCATAAGTATTACAGAATATCTCTTTGATGATGGCCTCTGATTAGTTTTCTAAATCACACAAAAGGAATGTGGTATGTTTAATGCTCTGTAACTGCCTAAGTGCAGCTTCTCAACTTCATTATAAGTCTGCTGAAATGCGTTCCCTTCTGAACAAAGAAAATTTGAACAAAGAGCTAAATTTTTTAAGCATTTCAGGATCTTTTTAGAGCAGTTTCTAGTTCTTAATAACTAGGCTTGTTGGTTTTGCGAACTTTAATATGAGAGGTAGGGACTTTGTGTAGGAGACTGTTCAAAATCTGAACTGCATCTATGAGCGTAGTATTCTTTGGCATTTCTCCAACTTATTCCAACCAAATATCTTGTTTTCTTTCAGAAAGTGGCTATTCTGGCCTTACAAGGGCTACATAATAAGCTGGTACATTGAAACACAACGGAAGGATCCTAAAATCCCAAAGCAAGCTTAGAGAAATGTGATTTTTTTTTTTTCCTCCGTGTCTTCTGCAATAAATACAAGATCATCTGGTTGCCTGTGATGTTGAAGTCTCTACTAATGACTCAGCATAAGTCTTTGCAGGCACAATCAAAGATTTTCTGACAGAAACTCGCACTGAGTTACTGAATGCTTCCCTACAGAGGCCAGACCCTTTATTTTCTATCCCTAGTACAGTAGCTTCACTGGCAAAGGATTTGATTGAACTGAAATGCAGAACTCAAAACTTCTTGTAGCAGCTGAGAGGGGAGCACAATGGAGGCCTGTGTGAATCAGGAGCAGCATGCTGATGATGAATGGGAACAGCAATGTGTTGTTTCTTCTGGTAAACATGAAAGTAGTAGGTGGTAAGCTTAAAAAGAAAAACAAAAAAAAACCAAAAAAAAAACCCCAAAACATTTTCACTGTCCTAAACTCAGTGCCACAGGATGTTGTGAATGCCAATTTGTGTGGGTTTGAAAAAGCAATTAGATTGATGACAGAAAAACCTGTTGAGAATGGATAAACCTTTTATTTTCCTGAAGAAGTCCCTAAATGGCTGCTGCAATGGGGTATGATGTGGACAATGTCATTGTAAGCTTTTTGTGGTTTTTATACTCTTCCCTAGACATCTGCCACTAGCCTTTCTCTCTGCTGGTTTGTCCTATTACAATCACACGTCGTTGTGATGCTGGAAAAAAGCCCAAAAGCAAAACAAATGAGCAAGGGATGCTGAAGATCTCCCTGGCAAAGACCAAGGAGAAAAGGAAGCGGGGAATCTAAAGGAAGAGAAAAAAAAAATACAGAGAAACAAAGTGAACATTAGGGAACAGTTGACACAGGCAAGTGTGAACACGTACCCCATCACTACAAATACACATCTGAGTTTGCCGCCTTTGGAAACATCACAGGGCTCCACAGACCTGGAATGCAAAGGGTGAGCCTTATCCTGGGGAACAAAACCATCTTCCTGATCCAAGTTAGATTAATCTTTTTGGTCTCCTAGAGAGACCACTCTTCTCTTGTGGACTAGGATAAGCCTAAGGGCATAAGGAAAACTGGAAACCCATAAGCTGGTTCACTTGGTGTGTTTAAGTCCCATCCTGTCTCGTTCCTCCTATTGGCTGTACTGTAGTCAGATGGGTATTTGAAATAAAAAGCCAGCTGACATCTTTCTGGTCTTCTCTGATGAGTATCTGGAATGAAGTGCATGTAAAGTTATTTTAAATCTGTTGGTGCCAGTGCCTGCAGGTTGTAGCTGCTGGCTGAGGTGGGATGCTGCCTGTGAGGACCCCACCTTGTGTTGAGGAGCAGCTTTTGAACCATTCCTGGGCTGCGTTCTCCTGAAGAAGTGGTCTGAAATTTGGCTGACTGCAGTTTAACCCTGGATTTTGGCGACTTTATGTAAGGCAGAACATAATGACTAGACTCATGCTGCAGAATATAAGGGCTTTTGAAATGAGATGCAGAGGTTAAAAAGAAAATTAAATGAAAATCCTTGGGTATTTTTTGAGGGAAGCTGAAGTAAAATGAGTATAGGGCCGTGCAGAAGTGATCATGACCTGTAATAAATGAAAATCCTTTAAAAACCTTAAGTGGGTTTTTAGAAAGGTGCATTACTAAATGTGGGCTCTGAGACCTCTCTGGGATTTCCTGCTTGGTAGGATAAGGAGAAAGGGGAGAATAAGGGGTAGTAACTTCATTCATACCTAAGTCTCAAACTCTTACAAGTGGAGAAACGATAATTGCCCAGTTGGCAAGGATGTGTTTGCAATGCTTCATTTTTCACTGTGCTACATGAACATCTATCCTATTATTTGCCTTTCATACAGAAAACGAATTTCTTCTTGTCTGAGATAGACTTGCAAAGTATTTATAGGGGAAGAGCTATAAAAGTACACCAGTATTACGGAAAATAACATGAGCGTATTGGCTAGCTGACAGGGATATATTTATAGAATATTCTCTTACTTGGGCAGACTTAAGAAACGGGCATTGAGGACAGGGTATTCATTTCGATAACGGACTAATAACCATTGCCAAAATGAACATAATTACCGTTTCATGGTATACAGAGCAGGGGTCATCCTGCAGACTTAAAAGCAAATTCAAATAAGCATCTAGCTCAGCCTCATGGGGAAAGAATATGAACTGAATAAAGCACATAATGCAGAAGAGTTACAGTTTCAGAAGATGCTGAGATATCATCTCTGTGCCCTGAGCATGCCCTGGCTTAGACATGCCTTCTGCTTTGTTTCAGCCAGCAGAAGCCGCGGCAGTGCCATCCTCCTCAGGATCTCACTTTGTTTGCCTTCTGTGGCCATGAGGTTGCTTGCATCCATCTAGGAAGCAGCCAACCTCTGTTCTCCTTCGCAGAAGGATTCAGTCCTGACACCACAGGAGGATCAGGCTCCTCCAACGAGGTGGTTGCATTGGTTTCCCACTGGTTGTTCCAGTGGCACATCCGCATGCTAATTTCTCTACTGTCCTGGATAGCTTCTGGTTGAAGTAAGCGTGAATGTCACAAGCGTCCTGTCCTCTTCTGAACTGCGGGTGGGCGCTTGCCTTCTTCCCCAGCCTCGCACCAGAAAAATGCAGGTGAACGATGAGGGCTTTTTGGCAAGGAAGGGGCCTTTCTAGTTTCGTGGTTTCCTCATTGGTTTCCTCATCGGAGCTAATACTTACCTTCCTTGAGTCTGCTGGAGTGTAAAGCCTGTGCCCTTGTGCCCCAAACAGGGCTAACAGGAGGAAATGAAAGAGTTTGGTTCTACAGGGTACATTTAGTTGGTGCAGCCCCAGAAGTCCAGTAATGACTGTATTAAGTGCTCTGAAACAAGTTCAAGTCCTCAATCTCTCATTTAGAAGGAGCAGCAGGCCATGAGTCCTGTTAAACTCTCTTCTCTGTTCATAACTACCTGTTCCTGCCTGGAAGCCTGAACTGTTGCTCTCAGCTGAATTAGGTTAACAGGATGCCCCCTCCTCTGTGTATTGGTATGAAAGTGCTCTGCAAAATCAAGTAGCGACAGATTTTTGCATGATGGAGGTAGGCTTACTGCCATATGCTCTTTGCGGGTACCCTGTTGTCTTGGTTGTGGCTCCCTGGCACTTTGAAAAGCAGTGATAGCCTAACCACCATCAGGATCACTGCCGTGTCCTTTGCAGCGCTACCCAATGTGCAATCATCTTTTTTCTCCACAAAAAACTTGGCATGTTCTCTGCTTCCCCTTTTAGTAAAGCACCAAATCTCCCAACAGTTTCCTGCGTTTGTACTGCTATATGCTGTGCAGACAATTCCTCAGGAACCTAAAGAGACTATTATTAAACACTTGACGGAGAAGCTTGAAATGTTGATGTTACATGCCTGAAGACTGGAAAATATTGGCACCTGCTGTGATTCTCTAGTTCTGAACACAGATTTTTATTTTTATTTTTTCCACTTTCTCAGTTCAACAGTACAATTGATTCCTCTTCCTGTGGAGACGATACGAGGAGTGCTCAGGGTATTTCCTCCTCTTGTTCTGCTAAAACGAAGGGTTTCCCAAGGCCAAGTGCAGTGTCAGGCTGAGCCGTGGTACATTCCTGCCTGGTTTCAGGTCCTGTGTCGTCTTCTGACTCCTGGTACAATTTTGGAAACAAAATATTGCCCCTGCTGTTGGAGTGCGAATACCCCTCTGTAACTGGCAGCACATCATGTTTTGGCACGGGATGAATGAGTTTCTGGAATTGCCTGTACAAATCTCGTATGTCTAACTACAGCGTTTGGCTGCTGCAGTTGGTGCATAAATGTGAGTAATAGTCGGACTTACTGGAACAAAACAAACGCTGGTGCTGCCCGCATTGGTGTCCTGGTAGGGTGCTAACGTGTCCTTGTTTGGCATACACAGCATTCCTTCCCAAGTGCTTTTCCCTTCTCGCTGAGCTGAGTTGAGCAGCACTGAGAAGCGGCAGCATCCTCCTCCACGTTGCGTCTCGGAGAGAAGCTGCTGAGGTCAGGTTTTGAAGGCTGTTCCCCATGAGACAGAAGGTACATCACTCCTGCTTCTTAGCACAGTCTTGAATTTTACAGCACCCTGTCTGCCATGGCCTAATGTCTTCTGTTGCTCTTTTCTCTGGTAACATGAAGAAATTACCCAGAAAAGCTGTATGTATTCTGCTTTGGTGCTTAACACGTGACACTTGGGTTTCTGCTAACGAATGGCGCCAGTGCTGACCTCGGGGAGGAGGAAGGAAAACTAAAATGTTCTTGTTGGGGCAAATCTATGGTCTCAGAAGTCCTGTGTTTGCAAAATCTCATCGACTCCAAATACGAGTACAAGTCAGGAAGAGCAGCCTCCCCGCCCCAGAGAACCGATGTGTTTGTGCAGCACGTGTCCTCCTTGTTTCTGAAGTGCTCTGAGTGCTGCTGTGCACATCCTTGTCTTCGAGAGGCTCTACAGACCTGAGCACGTTTGGATACCTACGTGGTGCTGGTGGCACACTTACATGGAATCATCCGTGGGCGCACAGGCCAAAAAAGCAATCTCTAGTAATCACAGCAGTGCAAGAACATAAAGTTAAAACTAAACAAACGGACGAGGATTTGAGCTTCCAGACACATAAGGAAATCTTGTATAAAACCTGAGCCATGTGTCTGTGTTACGTATCTTTGAAAATCCTAATGTTATTTAGGATCACGTTCTACATTCTTGGAATAAACTAGAATGCTCATACTGTATGTGCTGCTCATAGTTTTATAAACTTTTCCATTGCAACTTTTTTACTTTGGTATTTGTATCCTTTCTCTATATTTAAGTGCCTTAACGAACGTTGTTCAGATGTTACATTGCCACTGGCTGGTGACTCGGGACAGACCCAGGAACTGGTAAATTCTTGGGTCAGACAGAGTCAGGCACAAAAGATGAGGTTTTCCACCCCTGTCTGCATGCTCTGTCTTGGGGAGTCCTTCTAGGGTTTTGTCTCTTATTTTCACTGTCTGTAAAATGGAGCGGTGATGAGCACTGCCTTTGTAAAAAGGGAAAGATCTCCAAATGGGGAGTGCTGTGTGAGAACTTGGGAGAACTGCTGGTACATCCTGAGCTGGAGCCTGCTGCTGAAACCCGTCGTTGCTTTGGTCAGTTCACTGAGGGTCTGCTTCAGCTTCCCTGGCAGGGAAATGAAAGCCCCGTTGGGTAGCCCAGGGATGCTGGAAAAATCTTTACTGCATGTGAAACCATGTATTTGAAAAAGTTTGTATACGTGGAATGTACATCAGTGGCAGAAGCCTGGATTTTCTATGAGCATTCTTTTGTCTGCATTTTAGCTAGCTGAAAAGTTTAATCTTAGTATTTACTCTGTGTTGGTTTGTGTTTTTTTTTTTTTGATCGTTGCAAATACAAGCTAATTCTTTTCATCTATGAGGAAGCAGATTAGTAAAGTTTTGACTGAAAGACATGACCGCATGTCTCAGAAATCTACTAATTGCCCTTGAAGTATTTAGCTTTCCCAGACCTACGGATACGTTCCTCGTTTTGGAAATGCTATGTCTCTGAACGTCTTATGTTGCCCTGACTTTGTTATAGCGTTTGCAGTCTGTCCAAAAGAAAATGAGTACCCAGATTCCCGAAGCCTGGAAAAAGGTCATTAAACAGATCAGACGAAAAGGAAATAGCACGTCTACTAAATCAAAGATGTTTTATACAAACCATGATGGGTCATGCTGAGAGCTGTCTAGCTTGTTGAGCTAAGCAATGTTTCTCCCCTTGAAAATTAGCCAAGAATTTAGCTCTTTCCATAACTTTCTAATCCACCTACACAGCAGAGTTCAGATCCTACCACTGGTATGGTATGAACCCAGCATTCTTCTGACTGGGTAGTCTTTAATGCTTCTTTGATTACAACATAATTAAGATTAGAGTTTAGCCTGTGTTTCTGCTTATCCTGTTAGTAACTTTTAAATTCTTTTGGCCAGGGCATATTGTATGTAGAGCATAGGATTTCAACACACCTTTGCAGCATCGTTGCCCACCAAAAAGTGGTTTGGAAGACAGTCAGCAGGTGCAAATGAAGTGCTCTTATTTGCAGCTATTTACTTCTCAAAGAATTACATTTCCTGAAGAGACAGGATGTTCCTTTTCCTTTGGGAAAGGATCTGGTGAAAACTGGGAACTTTCATTTTTACTGCTCAGATACTCTGAGCCACAAAATATGATGGTGTTTTCTAAATGGATGTGTCTGTGTGGCTCAAGGCATCTTTCAGAGGGTCTGTCTCGGTCATTATCACGTGTCCTGTCACTGGCTGTTGTGAATTTGTTGTTATTTCAGTACAAACTCATAGGGTGCCCAGTCCCCTCCATGTGGATATGATGTAGTCTGGCCTTCTAGGAATCTGCATCCCCTGTATTTTTTGGCGTAGGTGCAGCACGTCTGGAGAATTGTGGACAGTTCACCAGGAGTTTGAAGGGCTTCCTACTCAGCTCCTGCACCCACTCAGCACCCATTGCCTTAATGATCCTGTCGGCTGCTATGCTGTAGCTCAGCCTTCTTCAATTCCTTCATGACATTTGAGGCTTATTCCTCTTGAGATATTACTTGGATTTTTCATATATACTTCATTGAGAAGACTAGTCAATGTAAGATGTTTCTTTACAGCTTTCAATTTGTTACGTAGATTTAATAGGGAGAGATGTAAAAAGGATCCGGCCACCGGGGAAAGGAAAAAAGTGATTGTTGAGCTTGAGTTTTAGGAAAGGGGGCTTGAGGAAGGGCCTGGTTTTAGAAATGTCACAGGAGTTTATCTTTGAGAAACCTTTTGACAAGATAGCAGTGTGGTGGGAAGAGCAAGGTCAGGAACGGTGACAGGGTTGAGTCAACAGAAGAGCAGGTGGGACTCTGGGGTAGACAAAAAGGACAACCAGCAACGTGTGAGAAGATCTGGGGGCAGTCCTTTAACTAAAGGACCCCCAAGATGAGAGGGCCTGGACAGTGAATATTTTGCTGCATTCATAAAAGGGAGGGGATAAAGAAGAGATAAATGAAGACGTGGCCAGAGAGCATAGCAATTTTTAGAATGTTTTAATATTTAGGGAAAGCACCTCCCATGCACCTTAAATCTTGATTAATTGGTTTTTAGGCATTACAGAGATAGCTGTTATATCAAGTCCTAAATGGGTAAACCAATGGGGGGAAAAAAAAGGTATACCTCAGTATATTTGGTCCTTATGCCACCGGATGGGAACTACTTGCAGAGGCCGATACAACTCCTCCAGCCTAATGCAGGACAAAGAGATACACAGAAAAAAAAATTCTCAGTGCGTGAGTCCATACTAATCAGTTCGGCAAGCGCAGGAGGTGTAATCCAAGGCCAATATGTTGTTACAAGCAAAAGATTCAATCATCAGCAGCAAGCCTCTGTGGAGGGGTCCAAGACGAAACAAGAGACACACCTACAGTCAGGTGGACCGGGGTAATATTTACACTATTTATACTAGTAAGTTTATTGGGGAGCTAATCTTTGCCAAAGTGGAGGATATGATTCTGGAGACTATTTGTCCTGGCCAGTGTTGCTAGATATAAACTGAGGAAATCAGCCACAGGCTCTCTGTCCTTCCTGGGCTTTCCTTCGGGGTGTTTCTGCATGTGGACATCTCCTCTGCTCGTGCTGTCGTGCGTCTTTGACAGGAGGTGGTAGCAGGTTCATGAATTAGGAGTCAGTGTAGTAACTGAAGCCAGAAAATGATATGTATTTCTTTGTGTATTCAGACTGTACAGGTCAGCATTGTTCCATGCAGGACAGGAACACACGTTTCAGGAAAAGAGGAAGATTACTTTGCAGCAACAGTTCTTGTGAAGGTAATTGTCTGGCAGCGAAGGGCAGTTCATTGCATCTGACTCTATCTTGCTAAAAGCTGTGTATGTATTCAGTGCTAGGAGTCTATGTTTCTCTGAAATCAGCGGGCAGAGATAGATAAGTCCAGAATGATTAATCTTAAACGATTGAGTATATAAGATAAATAACTGTCCAGATGTGCCCGTTTCCACTGACTACGCTGGTACACATATAGCTCGCAGAGACAAGTTGGCTGGAGTTAGGCGAGATGAATTCCCCTTTCCATCACAGTTATCCATTGGCACACAGCTTCTGGGAGCTCACAGCCACACTCAGGAGGCTGCTGTCACAGGGCGCCTGGCTCCTGGTGCTGCCACATGTGCTGGCACATCGGTCGGGGACTCCGCTCTGGTGGAGTTGTCCTTCCTCCTGCGGTCTTTTTATTGCCGTCTCCCTTCTACCCGAGTGTTATTAGAGGAGATGAAATGCTGGACTTGCTGCTTTGAAGCATTGAGGTTTTCAGGAAATAAGAGACTTCTGGCTGCTGCTAGCTGCTTGACATGCTCAGCATCAAACCAGGGACTCGGGCATTGATTGCAGCAAAGATGGGGCCAAAGACCCAGCCTCACAGCATGAGAGAAAATAGAAATAGAAACCACTTTGTTCTGGATGCTGCCAGAAGGCTGGCATTTTAACAGATGATATCCATAGAAATACCAAGTTTGGACACATGCCCCTTCCAATTCAGCCTCCACTATCTTCTTCTTCTTCATGGTGCCAGCCAGAATCCCGGTACGCAGGATTTCCTTCTTGCAGCGCGTCAGCAGCATGGAAATAGCGTCAGCTCCCTAAAACAACATGGCTTTGGGGTGGCAGGTAAGGACTGCTGGTCCTTGCCTCCCCGTAGCTTCTCACAGGTGTTGCACAGTGTTTTGGTCATCTGGGATTGGGTGTGGGAATGCTGTTCCCTGCAGTATCTACCCAGAGCGTTTTGCAGTTGTTTAGGAAAAAAAATGTACAGGGCTGTCTGAAGCCTTTCTAAGGGAAGAAACTAATCCAATGTAAACAATGTGGTGTGTGTGCATTCCTTTGCTATAGTTGTACTAACATAATTATAAAAGAAAAACACCGACAAAGCTTTCCCACGTAGATAGGTCTTTGCTCTTTTTCTTCCTGGTGTTGAAAATACGCGTAGCTTGTTTGTCTCAGAAGCTATTTTTTCTCCTTGGTTTCGGAGTGGGCCCTATCCACCCCACTTCGGAAAAATCATCAGATCACCCCAGTCCCTGTAGTGAGCAGCAGCCTTGGTTGGTGCGTTGTACTCCAGTTAAGCCATCGCAAACATGTGCAGAGCAGAATCCTTCAAGGCCAGAACCAGTTATGGAGGTGGACCCACAGCATAGCTGAGTGGAGATGCTCAGCCACAGGGTTTGCTCTCAGCAGCAGCGATACGCCTCTGCTGTTACCCAGTTTTATCCCAGGATCTTGCTGCGTTTCATAGATCTGGGTGTAATCTCTTGCACTTCACTTGGTGTTCACATACACGTGAGTTGGTAAAGTAATAAAAGGCAGGTAGTTATTCACGTTTCCCCTGTCATTGGTGACATGGTCTGGAACAGGAGCCAAAAGCCCAGTTCCTCTCTGGCTCGAGCTGGGGCACAGCTGCTGCAGGAGGCTTGCTGTACTACGGAGGCTTGGTCTGGGCATCGACTGATGCCGTCAGAGCCCCTTCCAGCGTGTACCTGAGGTGCCTCTCTGCCTCAGATGGAGTTTTGTCACTATTTTGTGCTCCTTGTGGGCTGCCGCTTTGCCTCTGACTGAGCGTGTATAGATTGGAAGTGGTATTTACTGAAAGCGTGGGACATGCATTGTGTAGTCTCTCCCAGGATTTAGCTTCCAAAAGCTCATTAAACTGATCTGGTTAAGGGCCATCAACCCACTTAGATTAGAGTTATAAAGAGCTTCAGTGGACTCTACTCTTCTGCGTACTCTAATGTCTGCAAATGAACTCTGTCATGGACAAGAAAAAGCTGCCTGTGTCATGTCTGTCGTCTTGCCCCCTGCCGTGAATATACTCACTGGTGCTTTTCTTTTTTATTAGACAACGTACTCTGCATAGGACACGGGGAGACTGATTCTTCAACGGAGAGGAAGTAACTCGCTTAAGTCAGTAGAGTTACATGCAAATAAAATCAGTAAGAAGTTCAGTATTGGGCCCTCAAGGCTCACCTTAAACTCCTGGGTGAGCATGCCAGGAGTTTAGCATGCTGCTGCATGGAGCAGACTGGTGCTGTCTTTGCTGGGAATTTCTCATGTGCGTCAGTTGGTTATGAGAAACCTTGGTGCTACGTTATCTGTTCAAGCACATGAGGGCCCTGATGCTCACACCTTTCCTTCAAGCTGTAACACATAGTGTATAACGATATATTTGCACCAAACCTGGTGCTCCCTGACCATTTTCAAGCTGTGTGTGTTTATACAGGGAAGTGCTCGCCACTATCTGTTGTTCTCATCCACCATCTAGGCCAGGGGGATGCAAACCAGCATCCCACCGGCTCCTGTCCTGGAGGTATGTAGTATGCAAATGGAAATTTAGCTTGGAAATTCTTTTGTGCTAGTCTAAATAGTTTCTTAGCTCAGTACTGGGGAGAGGAAGCATGAAATAAGCTGCATTTGGACCATGAGATACCTTTTGTATTTCAGAGGAAGGAACCATATTTGGACACTGGCTCTTGGTTCTGAGACTCGTTTATCATTCTGTGTACTAGGGTAGTCCTTGTTGGTAAAAGTACTAAAATCGGAGACTTCTGTTGCTTCAGAATGACAATGCTAACTGTCATTCCTGTATCTAACATATATGGGTAAGCATATGAAAGAGCAGATACAAACTACTGTTTAGAGACAACTTGAGTTGCCTTTAATTGGGGTTCAGGTATTCACACTGAACCTGACATTCGCATTTTAATATAGAGCAGACACACAGAGCAGATTTTTCATTGTCTGTCTTCTGGAAATGCTTTTGGGGTTTCACAGATACCAGTACATTCAATGCCAGGGTTCTGAGCGGAACATTATTGGGGTAAAAATGCAGATAAATTCATCTTTGAGCTCGCCAAACTATCTCTTTCATTTTTTTCCTCAATGAGGAAAATTGCTTTCATTCTTCCTCTAGCATTGCAAACACTCCAGCCTGAAAAATGATTCCCCAGGTTTTGATACAGCTTTGGTGCTCTAACGAGTAAATGTTGCCATTTCAACAAAAGCTATTCTAGCAGGTTTTCTCCACCTTTCATCATTACTTAGCAGAGAGTTTTGCCTAACAGTCTTCTTTACACAGAGTCTAAGAAGCACCGGAAGGTTTATTTCCTTCTCCTGGAAAGTTAGTCCATTCAACTGCAAAGCTTCCCGTCCCTTGCATTTTCAAGGTGGTGGGTAACTGCTCTTACCTACTGAAAAATGAGACTATTTGATGATGAACACACATCTCCCAGCCTTTACTCTGTCTCTTGAATGACATAATCTTTCACCTCTTAACTTGGTACATTGCCGTGAGCTCGCTTTATTGGGCTGTATCAATGAACGTGTTTCACCACAGGTCCAATTTGACTGAAGGTATGTCTGTAGCTGTTACTGCTCTACTGCCAGGTACACATGAAGCTCTGTCACCACGTGTGAGCTGAATAATGCTTGTTTGCAAAACCTGCCTCTTTCAGCCTGAGCACCCAAGAGATGAGGTGAATTCCTTTCTCAGGAATCAGAAAGGAGCACTGAGGAAAGTGGGCATAAGATGAAAGTCTAGATCTGAAAGGTAAGGGAGGATCCTGTACAGAACATAGCTTTGTGAATAATTATCTCTGAAAAAGAGTTCAGCTGGGGGAAAAAATTCCATCAGGTTGGCTTTGCTTTGACCTTCGCCTTTAATTCTTCTTTATCTTTTATCATTTCTCTTCAATCTAAGCTGGATTCATCATGTTCAAAACCCATAATTAGCACTCCTAAATTGCATGGAAGTGGCAAGTTATTGAGAATTTTTTTAATAGTTTCTTATTTATATTCAGTTGTGAGATTTCCTCACTCACTGCCCAGATGCTTCAAATTTACTACTTTATTAGAAATGAAGACTGTTGTTCTGCAGATGTTCCATTTGACATAGATATTCAGTGTACAATTCCTTGTGTGTCAAGCTAGGGTAAGGTTAAAATTGTGCCCTCAAAGCTGAGTCTGCTCTGCCCTCTTGTGTCTCTGGAATGTGCTGTCAGATGCTCTGCAAATACAGCTGCGTTATCATGAGAACTGGAATTTTACCCCCACAGACTTAAGAGTAAGATGCAAACACACGGATGTTCAAATATGGGTTGATTTTTCAGTGATGAGTACAGATCGACATACGTTTGAACTAAATCTGTTCTGCCAATATTCCTCATGCACACACGTGTCTGAGGAGAAGGGAAAACAACTTGAGAGTATTTTTAATACAGCTCAGAACTGCTAAAATAAAACCCTGTTAAGTTGTAGTTTTTATAAAGTTGTGGGGTTTATGAAGCTTCAACTGAAAAACTGTCTACTAGAGGAAGGAGTGAGGAGGGGGTTCTTCTGGATGATAGAGACTGGGCTGCTGTGAAGTTACAGGTTGGCTTAGCATGGCTGACTCCTTCACGTACCAACTTCTGACTTTAGCAGAAGTGACAGTCCAAAGCTGCGATAAGTTTGCAGTGATTAAAGGGATTCTGAAGGGCAAAAAAACCCAGTCCTCTAGTGATTTAAATTAAGATACCTTCAAGATAAGGTTCAGCTGTGTGCTAAAAATAAAGAACCTGCCAGCTTCTCTGTGTGGTTGGTTTTTCTTTTGGTTGAAAATGAACTTAGGAGGCAGGGGTGAGCTGGAAGTTCAGATTTCCTCCCCTTATTGTATTAGGAGAAACAAATGTTGCCCTGACTGTGCATCCTTTCTATCCCCCCAGGAGCAGAGTGCAGCAGTGCAAGCTGGTGGAAGCTACAGTGAAGCACAGTTTATTGAATAGATATTTATTTGTAAAGAGGCTTAAGTGTTTTCAAATCACACAGCCAACTATTCTATTAAAGAGTGGCATTTCTCAACAAAGTAGGAAGTTTAGAGTTTGATGCGGTCCGCTGTAAATCTTTCGGATAGCTTAAGGTTTAACATTTGCTCCGTGAGCATTGGATGATGACTGACCTGAGCCAGTCCTGATTTTGACATGGATGTTTTTCTCCTTACCTTAAGGGTGTTTACAGCAGAGACCAGCACTTTTCAGGAGCAGCATCGTCATTTCTCTGCATAGACCATTGTGTGATACAGAGGTCATGCACCCTGTTTCTTCAGAAATAATCCTGGCAGCCTTTCCAGCCACAGAGAGCAACTCAGGCACAAGCTGTGCTCTGTTTGCAATTGCTAAGCGGAATTGGGGGATCACACACTCATATGCTTTGGGCCAAGTCTGTTGCACACCCAGGGGACTTCAGGCCTCTTCTTGTGCTTCCTTGACAAACTGCATCCTCCCCCAACCTGTTTCAGAAATTCACTGTACCAACTTCTTTTACCATTCCCTTCTCCTGAGCATGCCCCTCGTTTGATGCTCCTGTTACCTTCTGTGCGTAAACAGAGAAGAAGATGCTGCTAACGAGACAATTCTGAGCCTGGACAAAACACAGGATGTTCTTGAGTAAACATCTGTTAGTTTATGTTTTTCTGGTGACACTCAGGATTTTGGTTGCTGATGCTCAGACTGAAGTTTCAAACAGGTAGTTGTTCAGTGGTTGTAATGACCCCAATAGCATCAAAAAGTCTTTTTCCTGAAACTCCTTAAACTAGCTCCATAAAGATCTCCTCACCAAGGGGAGGCAAAGCCTTCTCCTCACTTTGCACATGGGAACTTGGAGACAGAACGTGTTTGATGATTGGGTCATGGTCTTGTGGCAAGAGGTTGGTGGTGCTGGGAATAAATACTCGTTCTTCAGCCTGTCTGCTCTGCTTCCTAATCCCTAGATTAGGTAGTGAAAGATGGTGAATTATGAGGTAGGGAGACATGTTGAGACTGTAAATCTGAAGTTTAATAGGCAGTGGCCTCCTCATAGTTATTTTTCCTAGGCACAGGTTTTGAGCTATCCTCACAATGACCATGAACTCTCTTTTTAAACTCCTTTTCTGAAGACAAGGAAATGCAGTTTGTTGATGAATGCAGACCGTTGCATCTGCAATTTATTATTTGTTGTCCTACCTCTCCAAAATCATAAGGACCAAAGAAATCTGAATAGGAAACTATTTTATGGTTCTTCTGTTCTTATGGTTTATTTTTTCCCCCAGTGATCCACAGCTGTCCTCTGTGTCAGTAGTCCTCAACTTTTTCCAGTGTGAGAACCATCTACCCTCATCAAAAACCATCCAGGGACTGTCTTGTACAGCCCTATCACAGTGGTTTCCATTTACTAAAATGTAAGACTTGGTTCAACTTGGAACAGCTATGAATTACTCTTATTTTTTCTCTATCTATTTTGCCTGCTTGCTGAGTGGGAGCGTGTGTTCAATGTTGGGTTTCTTGTGTCTTCTTCCTTTTGGGGCTTTAGGCGTCCTGTAACTGTTTGGCAGTCTGTCTGCAGGCCACCAGTGGTGCACGGACCCTGGGTAGAGGAGCACTGCTCAACATCTCTTATTGAAGCAAGTCCCAAGCATAAAGATTTCCACCAGTTCTCACTGCCAGAAAACTTGTTTCCTCAGCCAGCATTTCAGTCTGCATCATCCCCATCTTCACATCCCATTGCTCCTGTCACTATTGTTGAATGTCATCCGGAATAATCCCCTCCTTGGCGCCAACACCCTGGTTTGAGTACTCTTTCACCTCTCTCTTGTTGGTTAGCTGTGTTACTCATCCTGTAAACTGACTTTCATCGGTCACGTTTGCCACCTTCCTAATAATGTTGCTATGCAGAAAGTGAAAACAGAGGAGAGAGGGAGCTCCCTGTGAGATCAGATAATCTTGAAGAAAAGGGAGAATAATTTAAGGAAAATATAGAAAGCAGACACCACAAAGTTCATGCCAAGTCATACAATAAAAGCGAGGACAAAGATGGGGGAGGAACACAGTGACAGCATTTTGAATTTTAAATTTAATTATTATGTGTTGTTTCTAATAACAAAAATGCTACAGATACTTTTGGTACTTGTCTGAAGTGAGAGCTGAATGCTCTCCTCATTTGATGAGTCTTTCCTTCTTGCTGTTAAATTGGCAGTTCACTTGACATGGTCCACCTGGAGTCCTGGATGTATTTCAAAGGCAGGTCTCTCAGAGGCTACCAGGCACTTAGAAAAAGACAGAAATACCACTCTCTAAGTGTGCCCTGTAAAAACGTATGGC